>NC_087207.1:32156346-32191346 GCF_015104395.2 Macrobrachium nipponense | reverse complement strand
TTGAGTATAAAACAAAAGACGATCGATCAAAAAGCAACAGCAGTTGCGTTGTTTCAACTGCAATAAAAACCAGGACATCAAAGAAATTGTGTAGGGTAAATATTGTGGAACGTGTAAAAGTACGGAGCATTATTGGCAGTTCTTGTCCGTCTCAGATACGGAGAGATGCGAGGCCCTGCACCTCAAGGTTTTCTGGAATTATAATGTGAGAACTTCCAGCAGGTCAAACCAGAGGGCAAAAAGGGATCGGCGAAATTTTTTGGAAGCCCGATCAACAAAAAAGGTTACAGGTGATGGTACATGCCATTGTGGTCTCGTGGGGGGACGCCCCAGAGCCCAAGCATATAGTATATGGAACAGTAGGGGATGTGGATATCCCGGTTTTTATAGACACCGGGGCATCAATAATCTAAGGACTCTAATTTGTATCAATCCATGTTCTCAATTACCCTTGCAGCCCTCTACGGAGACGGTGTGTGTGTGCAAGCCCATAGATTAAAACTGGGTTGTGTACAAATAAGGTTTGCTCTGGTGACAGTGTTAACAGAACCTTTTTTGGTAATAAAAGGAATTGCCTTAGGTAATTATAAAATCTTGTGGGCATCTGCTTGTAGAGACAAGATTTCGATCATGCTGGTGCTTAATGGGATAACAATCGGGGTAAAATGATACCTCATACCATATGAGGACGTGAATAGAATGGAGGACATGAGGTTTATTGAAAGAGGAGAGGTGCTCGGTGGTATAATGGCGGTGATGATACGAGTGTATGGGGAAAGGTAATGTAAAAACACACGTGGTGATCTGGGAGATGATTATGGGGGTTCTATCAGAGTTCATAGTGGGTAACAATGATACTAACAATACTGGTGATGATACTAATATGGAGTTAGTTTCTGATACAACAATGCTGGGGATATATGAGGGTGGTAATTTGTTATGGGGGCGGTGGCAAGGCAAGGGGAGATACTAACCACAAATATAGAGGTGTTTTATTGAAGATATTATGTTACTACCAGGTTCAAAGGTTATGGTAAAGTTAAATTGAAGGAAATGAGAAAACCCCACAGATGTGTGTGTTATGATTGAAAACAGTGAAAAAGCTCAGAGGAGTTGTTAGCACGGCCTCCGGTTGAAAACAGTGTATCCAAGAATGGGGTTACGGGGTGGAGCTATTAAACGTAATGATACAGCTAGGAGATACCAGAAAAACACATATATAGAGACTTCCAAGATTGGAAATTGTGATAGTGGTTCTGTGGCTATCGTAGAGGGGAAACCTGAGTTTTCGGAGGCAGAAATACAATCAAGGAAACAAACATTTAGTGAACATTTGGCTAATGCGGATTATAGCGAAAACGTTTTTTGAAGCGATAAGCGGGGCTCTTGGCGGAATTTGGGGATACGGTAGCCTTGCAGGTGCATAAATGGGGTTGACTAATGTGTTAGAGCATAAGGTAAATTTGGGAGAGCACTCAAAACATATTTATTCCTGCATATCGCTACCTTTCAAAATCAGAGAACAAGTAGAGAAAGAAGTTAATAGATGGGAAAGAAGAAGGAATCATTAGACCCAGTGTGTCTTCCTTACAACATCCCTTGTTAGCGGTACCTAAGAAAGACGGTCGTTCGTGTATGTGCGTCGATTTAGACGTTTAAATGAAAAGGGAAACGATCCCTGACCGCTACCAGTCGCGTGCACACAGATCTTTTTGTCGAAAAATTGGGGGACCTAATATTTATAGCTCAATTGATTTGGCACAAAGGTTTGTACAGGTCCCTCTCAGCGAGAGTAGCAAGGAATTATACCGCCTTTTCAGTGCCCAAGGGACACTATGAATTTACGCGGAATGCCTTTCGGTTTATTGGGCAGTCCCGATGACTTCTTACCAGGTGGTGAACACAGTTTTGCACGGGTTATTGGGCAAAAAATGTTTTGTGTTATATGGATGACATCCTGATCGCAACGGACACGATCGCGCCAACACCTGGAAGTGCTTACAGAAGTACTTAGGAGGCTAGATTAGCGGGGTGAAAATCAAGCTAGCAAGTGTTCGTCTGAAAAAAGAGATCACATATCTACGTCACGTCATATCTAAGGAAGGGGTTAGAGTAAATGACGATAAAGTCAAGCAATAGCGAATTTTCGCACCCCAGATCAAAGAAAGAGATTAAGTCATTTCCTGGGGTATCGACGGTTTCTTCAGGAGGTTCGTAAAAGGGTTTTCTAAAACATAGCAGCTCCCCTAACTGAGGTGTTGCGGGAGACGTTCAATTTCAATGGAAGGAACCCCAGGCGGAGAGTTTGCTTAAAGATGCGTAATGAATCCCCCGGTTTTGAAGTTTCCAGATTTTAAGGAACCTTTTACATTAGTGACTGATGCAAGCCAGGAGGGACATAGGAATGCCTCATGCAAAAAAGTTTGATGGGAAATTTTCATCCATAGATTTTATAGCAGGAAGTTCAGGACAAAAGGCAGCAACGAGAAGTCCATGGCCACCATAGATAAGGAAGCCTTTGCAATCGTGTCGAGCTTAGTTCATTTTAAAATGTTACTGATGGGAATAAAGTAGAAGTCCTACAGACCACAAACCGTTACTCGATCTTTTTAAATAAACCCGATTTGTCTCCAAAAGAGCTCGATGGTTTCTAACTATCAGAGATTTGATGCAAAGCTCAAAATATATAGAGGGCAAATTAATGTTGTGGGCACGCTTCCCCAGCAGGAGTTTTTCATGACGCGGAAGGTTTCCAAGTCGCGCAGGTCATTAACGAAGCCATACAATGGGATATACCCTCTCATAGAGCTAGGCAAGATGAAGACGAGGTTTAGCAGATGCGAAAGCATTTATGAGAGGGGAATTAGTCAAGAAACGTTATAGCTTGCCTTTTTTCGGGTTTGGAGTTAGAAGGAAATCTGTTGGTAGGAAAAATTAAATATAAGTGAGAACCAGTGAAAGTAAAGGAGATACGACACAGATCGTAATCGAAAGTCGTTAATTCCAGTGGTTTTAGATATAGTTCATTGCAGGCCG
This sequence comes from Macrobrachium nipponense, assembly GCF_015104395.2. Lineage (NCBI taxonomy): Eukaryota > Metazoa > Arthropoda > Malacostraca > Decapoda > Palaemonidae > Macrobrachium > Macrobrachium nipponense. The sequence goes on along the minus strand of NC_087207.1, from coordinate 32,188,310 downwards.
GTTCGGTAGTCACTTGGGAATAGAAAAAATTATGATGAGTTCGGGCAAAATACCATTTGAAAAAAATATGGGTAAAGATGTGGAAATTTCGTAAGGAATTGTGCGGGTGCAACGCATGTAAGCCTGCTAGGACAAACGTCATGCAAAATTAGGATCGTATCTATACCGAGTAAGCCTTCAGAGAATACATATGGATGTCTTAGGGAATTTTTGTGAGTCTAGATATGCGAACAAGTACTTGATAGGATAATAGACGAACTTACAGGATAGTAGAAATTTCCCACTTAAGCATTAAACGGCCGAAGAAGTAAGCCCATAGCATTTTTCAATGGTATCGTTTGCAGATACGGTTCACCCGAAGTTCTATTAACCGACAATGGGAGGGAATTTGAAATAAAACCTTGGAGTGTTTAGCCGATTCATGGGGATACAGAAAAAAAGTAAACAATTATTCCATACAGACCCGAGGCTAAGGGTTGTGCGAACGAGCAAACAGGAAAGTGCTCGAAGCGCTCAAGGAAAATGGTAGGTGGTAATGATAGAAATTTGGGACAGATATATTAAACGTTGTTAGACATAGCATTAACACCATGGTTAGCGATTCAACTTGTAAAATGTCCCCTTTTGAAAGCTTTGTTTGGTTATCCAGCGAGAGCACTTTTGATTTTGTTAACTACGCCCACCAGGGGGAGGATTACAGTTGAAGCGCTGATATCCACAAGCGAGAGAGAGACACGCATGTCTCAGCCGTAACCTCCCGAATCCCACAACCAGAGATAGGTTCAGAAGAGTATTAGTAAATCATCTGATCCCAAGATCAATGTCGGTGATAAGGTATTTTAAAACTAACGTGAGAAATGAGTTAAATTACAAACTAAGCCCGAAGTTTGAAAGGTCCAATTTAAAGTCATTGAAGAGAAAATTGGAAATAGGTTTGTAGTTTTTAAATGAACGAACAGGTCAGTCGAAGCTAACACATATCTCGAAATTGAAAAGAATTGGTTGTGGCAATTAATATATGATCGCGCAATTGCATTCATTTTTCCTTTTTTTTTTTTCCGTTTTTTTTTTTCTGTTATCTGTTTTGTAATTTGATGACAGAATGGGCTTCGCATTTTTTTTTCCTTCTCCTGTTTTCTTCTAAGTTTTTCTCTCTTATGTACGTAAGTCTGGGCGTTTTGGCGTAAGATTTCGGGGTTAATATTTTTCGGCAAATGTTTGCTTTAGTGAGAAAACGGGATGGTTTTTTTTTAGCGTGGGGTCAGTAATTAAATAGAGGAATTATTTATGTCACCTGAGTGGTTTTTATTAAGATGATGGTTTATGTATAAATGAGATGGTTCTGGGGAGTGTGCTTACGAAGTCAGTACTAAACATTTTTTTTTTGAGAATACGAGTTTCTAGCGTCGCGAGTCTGAATATGCTGCAATGAAAAGCACCTGACGTGTTCATAGGTGGGTTCTTTTTTGCGAAGTTGCTGTAAGGAGTCCCCCCCGGTTGCGAAACCTTCCCTTTGGAATTGATTACTCGGGGATTTGCACGGTTTCGGAGATGCTGATATGAATTTCACGAGAACGTGTCATATAAGGGGATTTTTTTTCTTGTCGATAGGGTGCTGCGCTAGCAGATTCTGTAACGGGTACACATCCTTTTTGGGGAAAAAGATGTGAATTATATATGTTTTTTTTTCTTAACGTCGTCCGAGATGATTAAACAACTGATGGTTTCTTTTCTTTTTCTCTTTATGTGCGCTGTTTGTAATGGGAGGGAAAGTTCACCTTACTATTGTTGTATTATCTTATTTTTTCTTTTTTTTTTCTTTTTCTTTTCTTTCGAGAGATGTTGCAATGAAGGGTTAAGCTCTAAATAGATTTATCTTTTAGATAGAAGATATGATTTGTCAGGCTATGTGGGGTGGATAGAAGGGGTGTTCGGCATTATATTTTTATGGAGGCTAGTATATAAAAGCATAAAAGGGTTTTACGTTAGACTTTATGAGTTCTCTTTTGATAGTGTGTTTGTCAGATATGGGATTATTTGTGAGAATCAGTAGGTAAAGATTATTTGGTTTTAGCGAGGAATTTTCTTTTTTTTAATATTGATTAGAGATTGAATATATAACGAATTTGTTTTACGAAATTTGTGGAGTAAAACAAGACTTTAGTTATTTTATGACCATGTAGACCTTTTAAATACGGGGACAAACACAATGACTTGGAGAATTCCCAACTACGTGAGGATTGCCAAGGGAGACGACTTCGTTCTACAGTAACAGAGATTGAGTCAAGTCTACACACGAAGGGCATTTTTGTGGATGCCTTGGCAAAAGGAGAGATGTCTCGATTATAATTTCTGGATAAATCAGGGGGGGGGGGAGTCTACAGTCTTCGATGAGGCGGGTGGCGATAGCACTTGCATAGAATAACGGGGTGGTGACCACGTTTACTTCAGTAGGAAAACGTTCGAATCTACAGTTTCGCGACGGAAGGGTGTAGGATACACTCACGAGGGTCGCAGACGCTAAAATAATGGCGCGTGCTGAGTTGTTTTCGAGTTGGGTTTACGTACTCGACTGCGTCTACAACAATTCGAATCATTCTACAGGGGTCCAGCTGTTTGACAGTTCCTGCAGGATTCTTACAGACTCTCATGGTACTTAGTCGGCGTGTCTACAACTCGTGTTCACAACACGGAAGCCATAAGCGGTTCGAATCCCGCCTACAGTGGAGTCGTTACAGTCCAGCCACTCGAAGATAGTGCGTGAAGAGAACCTTTTTTTTTCGATGACCGCTATACTATACCCAATAGTAATGATCAGGTTAGGTGCTATACTGATCGCCATTTGTGTTACTTGGAGTCCTTTTAAACTTAAATAGCATTCGAGCGAAGCACAAGTGCTCGGCAACGGAGGTGGCTCTAAGTCATGTGGTACATGATACATTGGGCATTGGTTGCCGATATATGTGAGACGGGAGTGCATTTATTTCTTTTTTGAGCCAGCTCCGGTTTTATATATATTGTAAGACGCTGTGTATCTAGAGCTAGGCGGGAGCTAGCATGGGGTAGCGAGCTCCCTATAAAGAGGTGAAAAGAGGGGGAATGGCTAATAATGTGTTTAAAGTGTTTTATATAATAATAAAGTCACATAGCTCCTCGCCTAGAGACAGGGGTGGTACGCTGCAAAGTCACATTGGAGAAAAAGGTAATTTGCTGAACAAGCAACTTGTCTCAGAGGTCGTTTCCCCGTTTGCGAGGCATGTGCATTTTCGTTGTACGCGTATTACAGGCCCTACTGGTTTCAGGTACTTGTGGAAGACGCATTCTTTGTGCAAAAGAGATAACGTCAAGTGGTTGCTCCCAAGTGTCGGAGGAGAAAAACGCCATCGAAAAAGGTAGACACGTTCTATAAAAAACTTAGAAAAAACTGTTACCTTTTTGGAAAAAGAGAGAGAAAGCGCTGAAACAAAAAATATTCTCTTTACGTAACTACTTTTGAAAAGAGTGACGTGTGTCTATATAAACTATTATCTTTATTACAGATGGGTCCGATTCCATGGTGATAGGAACGGGATCTCTAACTGACGATAGACAATGTGACTTTTTGGGGTTGAGAGTGTAACCTTAGTCAGGAGGGGGTCGAATGTTATCTTCCACCCTTTATGGTTTATTTAGGGGTAGATTTGGGTGTTATGCCATTATGACTTGTTAATCATTTTGTTCTTTGTATAACCAATTGCTTTGGGAAAAAAAATAAATGATATTTTTTATATTTACGCAGTCTTTAATAAGCCTCGTGACATCTTACAGACAGGGCACGTTAGGCAACAGTTAAGAGTTCCCGTTTGTTAGTTTAGGGAATAAGGGGGGGCTTACATATAGATATATATATATACTAGATATATATATATATATATATATATATATATATATGTATATATATATATATGGTGTATATATAGATATATATATATATACATATTATATATATATATATAATATATATGTTATATGTATATATATAATATATGTATATAATATATATATATATATATATATATATATATATAATATATATATATATATATATATATATATACAATCTACCGGTCTCTTTTTACAATATACCTATTGTAATTGTAATTTGTAATTACAAATATGCCTGCATAAAATTCTCGAATTCTTCACACTTATGGGTAGACGGGGTTTCATATCGATTCTAATTACGAAAGCACCCAGGGTTGGGCGTGGGTGATTTGTAAAGGTCAGAATCGATATGAAACTTATAGCGTCCTCTGTTGGCGATGGATAGCGTCACTGACTGTCCTGATTCGTCCCCGTCCACTTGGACGGTGGTTCGATCCCATGGGGGGAGGGGGGACGAAAAATTAATTATCAATTAAAAAATTACCCCTTCGGTACATATATGAAAATATCATTTGGGAGGTAAAGTGAATTTAGATATTAAAGGACATTTGTAGCCTTGAATGATATAAACGGATCACGGGTTCGATGTGATAATTATTCATAACAAAAGGCTACGTGCTGTCAAACGCTCGAATTGGCCAACCATGGTAGACGGGGTTTCCTATCGATTCTAAATACGAAAAAAAAAAAAAAAAGCACCCAGGTCGAGGGTGATTTGTAAGGTTCAGAATTCGATATGAACTTATAGCGTCTCTGTGGCTGATGGATAGCGTCACTGACTGTCCTGATTTCGTCCCCGTCCACTGGACGGGTGGTTCGATCCCATGGGGGGACGAAATTATATCAATTAAAAAAATTCCCTTCGGTACAATATATGAAAATATATCATTTGGGAAGGTAAAGTGAATTTAGATATTAAAGGGACATTTGTAGCTGAACCTGATAATAAATGGAACGGTTCGATGTGATAATTATTCATAACAAAAGGCTACGTGCTGTCAAACGCTCGAATTGGCCAACATGGTAGACGGAGGGGTTTCATATCGATTCTAATTACGAAAGCACCCAGGTCGAGGGTGATTGTAAGTCAGAATCGATATGAATTATAGCGTCTCTGTTGGCTGATTGGATAGCGTGACTGACTGTCAGATTCGTCCCCGTCCACTTGGACCCCGGTGGTTCGATCCATGGGGGGGACGAAATTAATATAAAAATTAAAAAAATTCCCCTTCGGTACATATATGAAAAATATCATTTGGGAGGTAAGTGAATTTAGATATTAAAGGACATTTGTAGCTTGAATTGATATAAATAAATGGACCACGGTTCGGATGTGATAATTATTCATAACAAAAGGCTAGTGCTGTCAAAACGCTCGAATTGGCCAACATGCGTAGACGGGGTTTCATATCGATTCAATTACGAAAGCACCCAGGTCGAGGGTGATTTGTCAAGGTCAGAATCGATATGAACTTATAGGTCTCTTGGCTTGGGATGATAGCGTGACTGACTGTCCTGATTTCGTCCCCGTCCACTTGGACGGTGGTTCGATCCCATGGGGGGGGACGAAATTATTATCAATTAAGAAAATTCCCCTTCGGCTTACATATAGGAAAAGATATCATTTGGGAGGTAAAGTGAATAGAGATTAAAGGACATTGTAGCTTGAAGGGTGATATATGATAGATATGATATATAGAGTATAGAGATAGATAGACCATATAAGATAAAATATATATAGATATATATAGATTATATAGAGGATATATATTATGAGATATAGACTATATATATATAGATGATATAGAGATACAGTTAGGGATACATAGATATAGAGGTAGATATATGTATTATATATACAAAGGACAGACATAGATATACATATAGAGAGATATAGAGTATAGTATTAGAGATATATATGGTAGATAGATATAGTATGGGTATGTACATAGTAGACTATATATATATATTATAGAATATAGAGAGGAGGTATATTGTAGATATATATATATACATATATATATAGATAGGATATATATTGCTATATATATTCATATATATAGTAGTATATGTATATATATATATGATATTATATATAAGATGTATATATGCTATATAATATTATATAGATAGATAGATATATATATATAGATATATCATATAGATAGTATATGTATATCTGATATAGATATATAGATAGATATAGATAGATATATATTATTGATATGTAATTATATGTATATATATATATATATATATATATATATATATATGATAGATATGTATATAGATATATAGATATATATATATATATAGATATATATATATATATATATATATATATATATATATATATATATATTAGAATATATAGTATATTATAGGTATTATATATGTGTATATATATATATATATATATATATATATATATATTATATATATATATATATATATATATATATATATATATATAATGTGTAGTGTGTGTGTGGTGTGTGTGTGTGTGTGTGTGGTAAGACTCCGCAGAATATAAAACATACACTAGCCGATTCATATTAGGTATGCCACGTATATTATTCATACGCACATATATAAGAAACATCATGCGAACACATTCGATTTTATAAGGACAGAAGAGATGTCAGAATCTTACCGTGAACTTCTTTCACACAAGCAAGATAGAGGAATCACTTCAAATCAATAAGAAAGCGAAACGGCTTTAGTCTTCCTTTTCTGCGCAGTTGATTGTAAATATCGGTGACTTCTGGGAAAAAAAAGTACCTGATAAATTGTGAAACATTGAAATTGGCATTTGGAACAAGATGGAATTTGGAATGAGGTGCTCACTATTGAGATAAATTGAAAACTAGTTTTGCTCCAAAAATTTTGGCTAAGTTTTAATGTTTTACTCTACATGACCAGTAGGCTACGAGGAAGTAAATTATTCAAAATTAGTTTACATCTGAACACATAAAAACGATGCTAGGATTAATTAGCCGCGATGGTATTTTATATTTTATTACTACACGAAGTTCAGGTAAGCTCCTTTAAACCTTAAAATAAGCCAAATCGGTAAAATGGTCGATAGGGACCAGGTAACTTTTTACATCGCTAAAAAATGACTGAAGATTTTAATTTTATTAATAATATTGGAATTAATGGACATAGTAAGGTATGAAAATTGTTTAATATGATAGTATGTTTCTATTGATATGGAAGAAGCACTGAAAAACTGCGGACAGTTATGTTTGCTTGTTGTATGGTCTTTTTAAGTTGCATGGAACAGTGGTTTATTCAGCAAAGGGGCCAACGTCTTTACTTGACTTCGAACCACGCAAGGGTGAACTTCATCACCAGAAATACACATCTCTAACTCCTCAATGGAATGCCGAAAATCGAACTCGAGGGCACCGAGGTGGCAGGCCAAGACCATAACGATCACGCCACTGAGGTGCTACGGACAGTATGAACTTCAGACATAGCCTCATGTAGAACAAGCAATGGACATATGTTGACGTACATAAGAACAAATTACTTAGGAGGCTAAGCTGAAAAATAAGAGCTTTATTCTGTATTTCTGAAAAGGAGAGTTATCAGTGAATACAGGTCACCAACGTCTACGTTTTCAAAATGAACGAACTAGATATTTTTCACACAGAAAAATAGTTTTAGAGAGATGATTCATATGAGTTAGTACCTTTCGATAAGGCGTGAACTGGACTTCTGTCAAATTCGTCAGGAATATAGCATACAATTAAAAACCACGTGAAAATGTGGGAAATGGGAATAGTACAGTAATGCAGACATTATAAAAACCTGTTCAAGTAACATAGTACAGCTATAATGACTTACATATTATTCAGGAAAAGTAGGGCACCATAAATGACTTGTCTCATTCGCGTTCAGGAAATGCATCAGACCAATAAAGATCTGTATGAATTTTGTTAAAGAAAAATTTTGCACAATATTAATACTATAAAACATACATCGGATGCAATTGTTATTTTTTTTTACCAGTTAAATACGTAATTGTTATATCCACAATGAAGTTACGAGATTACTGTAGCTATAACAAATATACTTAAAAAAGACGTTCACGAAATCACACCATATAGACTTGTGTGAATAGTTTTCAGTAAATGAAGCTTACTTTAAAGAATAGTGTAAAACGTGGAGAGGAAGTGTATCTTGATGTTAAACTCTTGAGAGAAACGCGCTCAGGAAGAGCGGTACACCATCTAAAGCAGTGTTTCCCAGCCTTTTTTGGTTGTGACCCTAAATGCAGTCTTAACCTGGACCAGCGACCTTGAATGTGCGATCATATAAATAAATCTAACCCTTTTCATGTTTACAGTTATGCTTGCAAAAATTTATGAAGTTAACGTTATTCTATCTATATAAGTTTGTATTTACTAACACAATGGAATTTAATAAATTTGAAAGTGTGTCCAGGAGAACCTTCACGCTGTCCTACGGAAGTAAATCAGCTACATTACTCAGAATCAAAATGTGACTAGCTGTGAATTATTATTATTATATTCATTATTGAAAGAACCTCACGACCCCCCATTTGGGTCGTGACCATGGGGTTGGGAACCACTGATCTAAAGGATTGGGTAGAGAGAGAGAGAGTTCAGAAAACGAGGCAAACCCTTCAGAACTTGTATGGAATATGTTTAGCAAATATATCTCACCAATGAATACTTGTCAGGAAAGTGTTCGGGAAATGATACACAATATTAGAAATATACGAAACTTTCAGGGAATGTAACACACCAAGTGCTTAGAAATATAGCATGGGATTAAAAATATGTTTGTGATGCACTTAAGAAATTCAGGACGGTTAAGTAATAGTTTAAAATGTTTGTTTTTCAAGTATCTCATTGAAAAGAAGTTATGAAAAATTTTTATTTAATTTGATCATTCAATGGCTTTCTATTTAATCATTTGACTCTTTTAATCATTTGATGGCTTTCAAGTTAATCATTTGACACAGATTCAGCAACAGAGCAATCGGTCTTGATTAAAGCAGCAACAGCTACAGTGGCTGTTGTATTAACAACAGTCCATTAGATATGAAACTATAAAAGTTTTGTATGTTTTTCCAATGGAAAGAAAATCAACTTGATGAGTCATATCTTTTTAGACCAGTGGTCTTCAACCTTTTTGAGGTCATGACCTACTTTAGATATCTCCAAATACCCATGGCCCACTACTTCAGATTTAGAATAGGAATTGATAAGTTTAAAGTAATACGTATAGTCCCTAGAACGGGCATTTTATTACATGTTATTACCATAAATTCAAAATATAGATTTTCATAAATTCAGTATACAAAAATCGTCAGAATCTTTACATGATCTAAAAATTAACTAGTGAATTGAAATTAAATTAAATTTTCATGAATTCAAAATACGAATATGCTTTGAGAATTTTTATGAAAGAATTTTTAATTTGTCTTTTTTAATATGTATCGTTTATTTAACTTTAAATTCTACATTATTTTATTTTTTGTCCATTGCCCACCTGATAATCAGCTCATAGCCCACAGGTTGAAGACCACTCTTTTAGACCAATGGCACTGAAGATGTATTTAGCAGAACAACTGGGTTTACCTCCATTCGTCCCTCTTCTCAATTCATTTCAATTCTCTCAACGTTCCTCTCAGTCAGATCACAGGCTCTATTCTATTCCCTCTGTAGAGGGCAAAAGTGGGATTTAGGGAAGATACTTCCATTATAGACCGCTGCCAATTGTCTCACACAAGACGCCTATGGAATATAATATAGCAAACCCTCATGCAATGAATTTTGGATGAGGTTACAGGTCTCGTTTCAAAGCTACCACAAAAAAGGGGCGCTACAGTTCAGGTGCCATAGTGTCTGGTATTGCCTTGGGTGTCATCCGTACAACCACCGGTCGAGGGCAACTCTGCTTACAACGAATGAGAGATCACGGCCTGAAATAGAGAGCGTTCACCCGATGCAGAATCATTCCAAGTACAGACTTCTATTCTTATTCTTTCGAGGCCACAGAATTCCTCCAACCTTACGATACTTTACGATACCTCTTACACTTACGATTTTACCTCTTACCGATACAATCTTACGATACCTTACGGTACCTTACGATACCTCTTACGATACCTTACGATACATCTTACGATACCTTACGATACCTTACGATACCTCTTACGATCCCTTACGATACCTATTCCGAGTTTTCCGTGTCTTCTCGTAATCGGATTTGAAACGGGACGTTGAGCACGAACCCATGCGTCTTGAATGGCGGGCAATGTTTCACAGTGGCTGCATTGCAGCAGTGAATAGGAAAATGCATATTCTGGTGAAGGCAAGACAAAGCTACTTTCGAATTCCTGCGTTAATTCAGATTCTCGTTTTTGTTTCTCCTGTCCCTCTTACTTCCCTCTCGTTCTTACTTTTCGGTCTTCGTTTTTCCATTATGGAAAATGTATTACAATTCAGCAGAAACGTTTGCGAATGAGCGAAAATAGGATCGTATCGTTCCTGGTGGTTTTGTGGGTTAGACATCTTGGGTTCCTATCACAAATTACATGCTAGTTTTTTTTTTATGTCTCCCGGATTTAAGGACACAGCTGAAATTAGCTTGCACTATTTTTTTTTTGTTGGTAGCTTCGTAAATCAGCTTTATAGATCACACAGCCTCCATTACGCTGATTGAAGCATTTCCACTTCAATATTCTGTAAATCTCATGAATAAAATTCCTGATTTTCAGTCCACCTTATATAGTGTGTTCGCTTTTGGAATATCACAACTTTTTCGATGAGCGTTTACTGTGGGGTTTTAAAAACGTGAGTTTTTATTGTAAGGAGTGGAAGGGAAATCTGTGTATTAAACTGGAGCATTAACTTGATTGCCCTACAGACCATGAGAAAAGCCTCTCTCTCTCTCTCTCTCTCTCTCTCTCTCTCTCTCTCTCTCTGAAAAGTAGACTAATCTATACATCAGCCATACACGTACCGCCCGAGCATATCCCGCCAGAACCTGTAATCGGGCGCCCTTGAGAGCTAATCTTCCAAATGGCAATTCCGACGGGAATACGGCTCTCGAGCAATTGGTTCCGTTTACCAATCCCATCTCGGGTTAGGAATTCAATCAGCGGTGGTCATTATTATTCCTTAAGGGCTGAGTACTGGGGAACTGTTCCGGAGGGATAGGAGAGAAGGATGCCTGTGAAGGATTGGAAGAGGGTTTGTAATGTCCTTCTGAAGAGGAATCTCACAGTCTAGGTCGGTAGAATTTTTTATGCTTTAAAATAAAGACTTTAGGGATTTGAGGGGGAATGTTCATATATATATATATATATATAGATATATATATATATATATGTATGTATGTATGTAAATACATGTATATTTATTTGATACAGTACTTATAGTATGTATAGATATTATAGATATATATAGATGATATATGAACTATATACATATATAGTTAGTATATATATATATATATATATAGATATATATATATATATATATATATATATATATATAGATATATATATATATATATATAGTTATATATATATATATAGATATATATATATATATATATATATATATATATATATATATATATATGTATGTATGTATATATATACACACACACACACACACACACACACACATATATAATATATATATATATATATATATATATATATATATATATATATATATATGAGGATAGGTGTGGAGGTACGTGGAAAAAATCTTCCACCGAACAAAACCGAACAGTAATAAAAAGAAAACATGAATGCAGAAAGGCAATACATCTTCCGCCAAAAGACGAAGAGTTGGAACTAAAAATAAAAAAAACAAAAGATGAATACCAGAGAGGAAACATATCTGCCCCTTACAAATGGCAAACAGTTGGAATAGAAATAGGGATATTTCCATTTGGTATAAATTAAAATAGATAAATAAATGGATAAATTATAAACAGATGAATAAAAAGAACAACCTGAACAAGGGAAGAGCATCAAGATTGATTGATTGATTATGTCTGTTAAAAACTGGTGTCACAACATCTCGGTTATTGACACCAAGAGCATCAAGCGCTGAGAGAGAGAGAGAGAGAGAGAGAGAGAGAGAGAGAGACATTGAATAGATATGTATGATAAAAATCCATTTCTTGTATCTGAAACGTATTACAGTTGTTAAAGCGAGAAGATATGCAGGAAAGATATTCACCTTTAAAACTGGGTACAAAAACGTGAACTGTCGATGAAATAGTTGCATGAAGGCGTAAGGATGAAATATTATAAATGCGTGCGCCCGTGTAGGTGTTTGTGTGCTTGTATGGTGTTTTTACGTTGCACGGAACCAGTGGTTATTCAGCAACGGGACCAACGTCTTTACGTGACTTCCGAACCACGTCGAAAGTGAACTTCTATCACCAGAAATACACATCTCTTACCCTTCAGTTGAATGCCCGAGAATCGAACTCGCGGCCACCGAGGTGGCAGACCAAGACCATACGATCATGCCGCTGAGGCGTTTCCGTGTAGGTGTGTTTAAACCTAACCGATACGCCAGAATTCTGTTCGAAATATGATATAAATGTTTCCCATTTACCTTTGCAGTTAAAATTATTCATGCCATGCCAGCCACTGAGTCTTGAGGTGAAGTAAAGAAAAACGATCTTCATCATTGTAACCATCATTCGCATCGGTTTCAAACTGTCATAGATAGTTAGCTTTACGACAGAAACCGATGCGAATGATGGTTACAATGATGAAGATCGTTTTTCTTTACTTCACCTCAAGACTCAGTGGCTGGCAGGGCATGAATAATTTTAACTGCAAAGGTAAAAGGCCTAATCTGTTCTACTCAGTCCTTCACTTCCACTTCCCCACTTTCAGCTCTCCATCGTTCTTTACATTTCATGTAAAGAGGTCTGTCAATATACAAGAATCGTATGGAATTAGCATTGATAATAGGGACGTCACAGCATTTCACTTTGTAGAAAGAATTTTATGATTAAAGATTGGATAAGCCTTTTTTTTATTTGATAGACAAACCCCGCTCCTCCCTTCACACCCTCCTTCAGAATAGACATCTGGTTAATATGAAAGTTAATGTAAAATGAGTGAAAAAGCATATCACTGTATAGGAAATAAACAAGCAAAAAATGCACTGAAGTTTCTTCGGCGCAACCGAGTTTTCTGTACAGCCTATAATGCGGTATGAAACTCTCAGCCAGGACCCATGAAACTATTAGCCGCGGACAATGAAACTTTCAGCCATAGCTCGGTGGTGGCCTGTGTTGTTGGTACAGTTGGACACAGGTTTCCCTGGTACACCTTCTTGAGGGACTTCGAAAAATTATATGGTAACAGTGTTTACTGAGGGGGTGGGGGATGGACTCTTCCTCTCTAGCAAGAGTTCCACCAATAAGCTCTGGAATTCTTTCAGTGGGAGGAGTCATTAGGTATGGTTGGAGAAACATACAAACACACACACACACACACACGGAGTAAAGAAAAAAAAATCTGAGCAGGGTATATCGCTGTAACTAAGATTACTATCTCACTTTTAATATAAGTTTGTTTATTAAGATTCCATTTAACTTTCGTCTAAGTCGTTATCTTACCACCGTGTATGTTATTATATATCGGTCATATTCATTACGCAATACTTAAAATTGATAAAAATTCTAGAGTTATATTGTATTGGAGAGAATCACGAACATCATAACAGGATATTTTAACCTTATCACGTAAGCCAAGTTTATAGTATCGGTTGCAGTGCGTTTCCTACCAATAATATAATAGGATGCTATAAAGAGAAGCGCAGCAACACTTCATTGAACATACCCAAAAACTCTGTGAACGTGTTTTAAGTGTCCGACACCTTAGCTCCTCTCTCTCTCTCTCTCTCTCTCTCTCTCTCTCTCCTCTCTCTCTCTCATATTAGCTACTTTAAAGTGACATGTCATCTAGAAATACCACTGCGCTAAGTATTCAGTTTTGATATGTCATTAACACCCTTTAATCTTGACTAATATATGCATATATATTTTTTCGGGGGGCGGGGGGAGTGGTGTCGGGATAGAGATCTTGTTGTTAAAGCCGTCTTACAGGTTTTGGAATTCTAAAATGTAATTCAAACTGACAAGTTCTTGCTTTTGCTGTACCGATGTCCTCCGCCTGGCTTTGCTACAACTGAAATGGGTGGGGGACTAGGGGTAAGGTGGGCCTGTTGCGACCCCGATGAGTGGACGAAATACTATATATGCTCGTGGATAGAGTGTATGGCTAACGAAAAGCTCCACTTGAAATATTTTCTTGTTTATCTTTAATGCCTGCGTGTTTTTAGTGTTTATCCTAATATTATTATAGTACTGTAGATTTTCTGAATACAACAACATTACAAGAAGAAGGATTGGGTTAAACTCACTCTCTCTTGTAAATACATTAGATGAAAAGAAGAAAAGAGAGAGAGAGGAGAGAGAGAGAGAGAGAGAGAGAGAGAGAGAGAGAGAGAGAGGAGAGAGAGAGCGACTTACTGAGGAAACAAAATGAAACTACTAGGGACAGAGAAAATTCCACAACGTGTAATGGAAAGTGAAGAAGGACTCCCAAACTTGGTGCAAACTTTTAACCATTCCCATATGGTAAACTTAATTCGTTTGCCAATGATAAACAATTGTTGATATTCAGAGGTTTCATGTATTCATGGTTGGGTTTGTATTCCCTCTTGAATATACTGTAGAGGTTATTCCCTACACGCGTTCATTACAATATTATTACATGATATGGATAAACATATCTACTTGGCTTATATTTTCTAATATATTAATTGTGATTACATGTTTTAATGTCATACGGACAGAAATTCCTTTCGCTCTTATCATCATTCGTGTGAGGATAAGAGACAGATGTCTCTATTGTTAAACAGCCCCTTCAGTCCATTGTGGAAAGAGCTATTTGGAGAAATGTAGTTTGACGATATTGTCCTAGGGTTCTCTTTTTAGATAATGTTTAAGAAAAAAATCAGGATAGCGAACAAATTCCCTGTAGATTTTGAACTCCTTTAAAATAACAAATTCACCTTTCAATAATAAAGAATTATAATAATCATGACCTGGAGCTAAACGATATGCATAGGTCTGTTTATGAATTGTTTTTACATCATACGACATTTAAGTTCAGCGGAAGCCATGGGGTAATCCAAATATACTCACTCAATTTTTACATTTATTTTTAATATTAGTGAGAAGTCCAGCCACCTTCCTTCGAGATCACCTCTTGCAATCTGTTAGGCATAGAAGATTCATGGTTTCTGATTATCTGTGGTCGGTTGTGGAAGAGTTTCCATTGTGTTCCCAGAGGTTCTTAAGTTGATCTGGTCTCCTCTCCCTCCCAACATTTTACCAAATTAGCCTAAATATTCTTAGTGAGGTTCATGTCTTTATCCTTACTTGGCCAGTCAAGCAACTGCAGATCCTCTCGACCTTGAAACCATTCCTGGACTATTCTGGCCGTATGGATGGGGCAGCGGTCGTGAATGAAAATGACAGGAGCAGGTGGGGAGGAATAATTCCGCTGTTGAAGTGAAAGAAGTTAGAAATCCTGAAGAATTTCATTGTATTTTTCACCAATGAGTCTCCACTCAATCCTGGTGATATCATCCATATAATATAAGAAGATCCAGCCCCACACGTTTACTGTGACATGCCCATTCCTGGTCACCTCGTAAATTTCTTCTGTAGTATCTGAAAGGAAAAAATCTAATCTTTAACAATTCACGCTTTGCTTTTCGTAATAGGGAAAATAATTCTATATCGTTTGGGGAAATAAAATGCTAAGTAACAACACTTGCAATAAGTTAAGAATGTTTATTTCTGCAAAGATTAATACTTATAATAGCATTAACTTTGATCTGCAACAGTCCGTTATGATATGATATTCTTTAATTCAGTAAACAGGCTGAACTCTATATTATAAGTTTGCCTACGTGATTATTCATAACATTAATAATGTATTTGCTTAATGCCTGAAAGCTGGCCAGAGTAGAACTAATGGGGGGTTTTCAATGAAGAATTTTTATTTTCACACTTCTCGTGGCAATATAATTCAATTAGCGGAAAATACATGGTTATTGACAAAATTATCATCTTTTGATTATAATATTACCCTTGCTTATAATTATTATAGTCTGACTGTTATTAATGATTTTAGAAACTCACCTTATATTACTCGGTCTTCAGTTATGTATTCTACCGTGACTTCTGCTAGTAAAAGACCTTTCGTCACTGCATACGACTCGAGACCAAAATTCCATATCCTCCCCCACAAACCGTTGAACGAAGGCAAGCCTATCAGCACGATGCCGAGAAATTCTTTCTTGGCAAGAATTCTATGAGGTATTCCTGCCTCATGCAGACGTCTTCGCACCGTCATAGCCCAAACATTTAATGCCAGACGTTCACAAATAGCAATACTATTGATAAAAGGATCTTCTTATGCTGCTCGTCGAATGTCGTCGTTATCCTCACGGATGGTCATTCGTGGTGGAGGTCTTTGAACTGAAATACGTAATTAACATGCAGATACCTAGATAATCAAGATTAATTATAGCCTGTTTTCACTTATGGGAACACTATTTGGTATTCTGGGAAGTAAAGAGAAAGAATCACTATTAGAGTTCAACAGGACCAAGGCAACTGTAATTTAGGTTTCATAATTTCACGGGTTTATAATGTTCATAGTTTACAAAATTAATAAATAAATAAATGCTATCCAAAGTCGGTCAATTTCCCAGTCTAAGCTTGCCTCCTTTTCCATTTATTTACTGTTTTAGGGGAGACGTCAAGACGCTGTGCAACAGCACCTATTGAAAGCCCGCTTTCTAGTAGAGCTACGATCTGCGCCCGGAGAACAATATGTTGCTGTCCATTTGGAGACTATAACGAATACTACTAGCAGAGGACAGAAGCCCTATCAAAATTTATACAACACCTCAGTCTAGCCATGATTGGGTGACAAACTTGTAGCGTGTAATAGAGGTGCTGTAGCAGTGATATCGTTATCACCGAACAAAGTGATATAAACCACACGATTACCGGGACTGATTGATTGATTGGCTGTTACTGGCATTGCAACATCTAAGGTCATTACTGCCATTGTTAATTGTCTGTTTGAAACACTGTTTACCAAAAGTGGTGCTGTTCCTCTCTTAACGTGAATTCTACTAATCAGCTTTCGAGCTGTTTTAGTGTATAAGAGGTTGGAGGAGGCAAACTTGTAACAAGTATTAATCCTCATAGATGAATAAACATTATCCTAATGCAGGGGTTGTTACTTAGCATTACATTTCCCCAAACGATATATCATTATTTTCCCTTTTACGGAAAGCAACGCGTAAATTGTAAAAAATTTAGATTGTTTTCCTTTCAGATAACTACCGAGGAAACATTACGAAGTGGCCAGGAGTGGCTTGTAACCGTAAACGTGTGGGCCTGGATTTCCTTACATAGGTATAATGTGATATCACCAAGACTGAAGGGTTTCACCAGTGAAAAAATACGTTAAAATTCTTAGGATTTTCTTCCTCCCTTCACTTCAACAGCGGAATTATCCCTTTCCACCTAGTCCTGTCATTTTCATTCATGACGGCTGCCAATCCATACGGCCAGAATAGTCCAGGAATGGTTTCAAGGTCGAAAGGATTTGAATTGGTTGCCTGGCCAAATAAGGGTACAGAACCACATAGATCCCGAAAAAGATAAAGTCGATTTATTAAAGATTGAACAATTCACAGGTGCCCCGAGAGAAGCCGAAGTGTAGTGGAAAATCACTGAATTTCTAATCGTTTTTCTCCCATGTATGGCATAAAATTTTTTTATTTTTGTTCCCATATTTTTATGCTCATCCATTTCGTATGAAGTAGCTACTGTCGCATATCTTATGTAATATAAGCTGGTTAGGGGTAATTACGTTTGCTTTATGTCTATTACAATTAGAATCATAATTACTTGACCTGTTATCGAATTACAATTACAACTTCATAATACTGAAATACAAAACTTAAATAGTTGGAAAAAAAATAAAAAAATTTCACAAAACTTTTTGCACAAAAAAGGAAAATAAATGGAATAAATTTTTTTTTTTTAGAATTGGTAGCTGGCTTGTTAGGATTCTCCCTTAATAATATAATAAATAATTGGGTAGCGACTCAAAACATCTCTCTGTTGCATTTGGTTAAGATGAGTTCTCGAAAAGTAAGAGGGCTGCTCTAGGTAACAATTTCAAATAAAGTACTTTATTATTTGACTTTCAGTTACAATTACAATACCATTAAGTATAAATAAAAAACAACCGCAATTACAGTTAACTTCAAAACGTATAATTAAAAACATTTCAGCTAAAAGGTAATGTTTATTTGTAATTGGTAAAGCTCTCTTACTGTGGGTTTCACAGACAGTGCAGTCAAGTTTTTGGTCAATAACACTGTAATGAAGACTGGTATCGGTACGAGATTTTGCTATAATTTTTCGGTATAATCAAGGCTTTAACTCAAATGAATGTCCGGTAAAAATGCTTAAATTTTATTTGTAACACATAGAGCAACTGTAACCAGTTACCTATTCAAACAAATCTGTAGGCAATTGGCGGCTCTCTCTTTGCTAAAAAAAAAGGTGAAAAGTTGCGTGACAAAACGGATTTCTGCTACCATGCCGACAGTTATGTTCCTAGGCGGCCATCTCTTCTTCACCTTCGTAATACAAGGATGGCTGATGCCCTGAGTCCAAATGAAGATTGCGAAGGAGGTAACCAAACACAAGTTATAACAGTAGTTTTTACGATCAATCACAGTATCTATCGTTTCTACTACTCCACCATACATGAGATATCTCACTCTAATAATTATAATCATTTACTCCTTACCCAAGTCAATAGTCATAAAGAAAGAAAAAACAATTTGACCTTAAGATAAAAAATAGTAATAGCTACTACTACTGCTGCTGCTGCTGATGCTAAGAATAATAGTAAAAAAAAACTGGTTATTATTATTAATAATTAATTAATATTGTTTCGGCCCTTGTTTTGCACATTTTTTCCGTACCTGAACTATACCGTACCGTACTTTGGTAAAATTGTCGTTGCGTAATTCTGTACCGTACACATAGGCTAAATATCAACCGTGCCGTACCGTACCGTAATGCCAGCCTTGCTGGCAGGTAACAACCAAGTGAATCGTTGTAGATATAAAACAAATATTGTAAATATCATTATTAGATTAGATAGATGGATAGATAAAAAAAATCGTACAAATATACTTAAACTGAAGTAACATTCAGAGAGAGAGAGAGAGAGTGTGAGAGAGAGAGGGAGGGGAGGAGATGTGAGGGAAGGAAGAGGAAGGGGGTGGAAGTGGGGGTGAGGAGGGAGGGTAGGCGAATTTTTTTATACTGTTGTGTCATATCCATTTCTGGCTAATCGAGCCTTTTGCCTCTTCGTACAGGACAAGTGTCTATTCTTTATGATTTGTGGATTTCATGATACTCTTTATAATTACGGTACTGGTGTAGTACACTATAGCAAAATCTCGTACTTATACGAATCTTAGTTACAGAGAAATAGGTTAGAGAATTCGCGAACACTTTTACCGAGCTCATTTACGAAGCAGTGCCTCAACGAGTATTCAGTTCTCAATGTAATTATTAACAGGAACAATAATTATGTGAGCATATTATATTTACAGTAGTATCTTTATTTCATACCATGGTGATTATGTTCCCCATTGGCTAATCCTACAATCAAGCACGATATAATGATATATGAATCATGGTATTGTTTTACTCGACTCGAAACAGAGTCTGAATCCCAACGGAGGTGAGGTCGTCAGCAGGATTTTTTAAAATAAATGGGTTAGAACTTCATAACCACTCACCATGAATCGAAGGGACATAATCTGGCGCTGCGAGGACGAATTGTCACTTTACGCGACAATGGTTTCTCGATACAAGCCATTGCACGTGATGTGGGTGTCCCCCACCACGGTACAGTTGTGGATAAGAAGGTGGGAGGGAGAGTGGGAACTTGAACGACTTGCGTAAGTTGTTTATGCGAATGATTGGTGGGTATGTACATTGTTCATGGTTATTTAATCTTGTTATTTGATATGAAAGTTTCTTTCTTAAATGTATTTCGTCTCGCTATTATAATTTTGGTTTAGACTGCAGATTGTCCACAGCCATTCACCACAGTAATATTTCAGTGCAACCTCCATAATTCCACACCGTGGGTGTTGGCCCTTGCCGACCTCAACCATGAACAAAGTTAGATAGGTCGATTGAGTTGTCTCGGTAAAATTAAGCCTATAAGAGCATTTTTATTTGTGCCCACCCGTCACAGTCACTTGTGTGTCTTTTGATAGCTATAGTTTATTTATTAAATGTCATTTCAGTGATGGCTCAGGAATGATTTACAGTTTTAATAGCCACCAACCAAATTGAGAATATTATGGATATATGTAATATCGTTCTATTTGATATGCTTTTGAAACCAAAATATACAGCCATGTTTACTAAATTATGATCAATCCATTGAGTACAAAATTCGAAGAATCTAGAATTGATTGCGATGTTATATAAATTATAAGTTAAACATTAAGATAATATGTTCTCTTAGCTAGGCCAGGTGGTCCACGGAAAACCACCCCAGCTGAGGATGACGCCATTATCAGGGCCGCTCGAGAGCAACCCTTAACAACCCGAGGGCCATTCATGAAGACCTTGGATTAGAAGTGTCATCAATGACAGCACGACGCAGACTCCACGCTGCTGGGATTCATCACAGAACTCCAGCGACGAAGGAGCTCTTGACGGAGCGACATAAGGCGGGGGGGGCGGGAAGGCTTGATTTTGCCCAACTTCATGCTGATAAGGGTTTGGACTTTTGGGGCAGGGTCATCTTAACTAACGAGAAGTGCTTCTCGTCCACATCGCATGGGAAGCTGCATTGTTGGCGAACAAATAGAACTCGGTGTGATAAGGAAAATTGTTACTTGCATCAATTATCAATTGCATTCTTCTTTATATAATTATTAATCTTCAGATTTTATTCCACGGAAGTGGACTGTCAAAATATACAAAAGGATTTAACATAAATAAGAGTGCTATTTCTGAGATAAATATTAGGTAAGGGACTGTGGCATCATTTGCTTCGTTTTTCCTCAAAGAATTAATATATTAAATAAAATAATTACACAATAGAATTCTTTCAGTTTGTTTTTCATCACTTGAGAATTTAAATTCCCCGAAGGTATATATATATATATATGATATATATATATATATATATATATAGATATATAATATAATATATTATACACCCCCATTTTTTTCTCTTATTCAGATATGAACCCCGTAACATCGTTGAGGTGGTTCGATCTGGCCATGTCACCCGCAACGTATGGGGCTGGGTGTGTCTGCATGGTATGGGTGATGTGTTCCGTATCGAGGGACGATTTACAGCAGCTAAGTATGTTGAGCTGCTGCAAAAAACCTCCCTTCTTGCCTTCGTTACGAGAGAGGAATTTTCCCTTCCACCAGGGCCCATCCTGTTCACACTGCTCACGTTGTTCAAGAGTGGTTTGCCAGACAGGATAACCTGCTTCTTCTTGAATGGCCGAGCAAAGGAGCAGATATGAATGTGATTGAACACGTGTGGGCCCAGATGGTGAACACATGGAAAATGGAACATGAGAGAACAACACAGCAACTCATGGCTCACATCAACTCTCAGTGGAAAATTTGTAGACGAGACCGCAGCAAATTTTCAACCTTGTTCATTCGATGCCCGACAGATTGGGAGGGGAAGTGACTGAGAGAGAGGGTGGATGGTCAAGGTATTAATTGTATAATAGAAATGTTATATTTTTTGTAATATGGACCTAAAATATTCTCATTTTGTTCTCAATAGTTATTTGATTATATGTTTTATAAACATAATTCACAACAAGTTTTATTATAACCATGATATTCTTGATATAATGATCGAAGTATCTGTAAAAAAAAAATGGCATAATGCCTCCATACAATATTGAGAGTATTGCAGTAAACTTTCCTACTTACTCAGGCCCCACATGTTTTTGATGTCTTCCTAATCACCGTTTCTTGTTAACAGTATTGAAATTATAGAACGTGAAATGGACTCGCTGAGCACTGTTATCATACAGTGAGGTCGGTAACAGTATTGGCAAATTGCCTTACCTATATACTTTGTTCTCTGTGGTGTAACCGATACAGATGTGATACTTCGCCACTTATTTTCGCTTATAGCTTCTTTGGAAGTCTATTAAAATAGTTTCCATTATCTGAAATGTAATGCTTTATATCCTACTGATATTTTCAATGTATCTTTGGTGTAAAACCTAAGTTATATGAACAAGAGTAAAAATGTGGCATATTTTTTGGCCGTCGTTGACGTTTCTGAGTACAGGGGTCATATGCTCTGTGGGACATTTTAAAAGGTAACTGTCAATTCAGTAGATGATACTTTCTTTATGTCAGCCACTATAAGGAAAGCCCAAATGACTTCACCTATCACCTGAGGTCAACGAAATATATAGTCAATAATATATCAGTGCATACATAATTTTAGAAAAAACAACAGTTAACCCTTAAAATGTCAACTACATCATATGACGTGTTGCAGAAGTCGTCCCACACATGTTGTTTACGTCATGTGAAGTTCTTAAGTTTTCAATTTTGTGCGCCTTCATAGCTTATTGTATTGATATTGGTTCTGTACTACTTAGTGCCTTATTAGAGGTCTTGTTGGCCGTTTGCACTGCTCGTCTTCCATTTGTATGAACTGCGCGGGGGAGGGGAGGGTTAAGGGTAAGGCCTAGGAGGTTGTCAGAAATCGTCAAACCAGCTAATCCTGTGTTAGTGGCGATAATTTTTTTTGCCGCACACCTTCGATTTTGATGATAGTATATCAGAATAAAGTTTTTTTTTATTCTATTTTAAATAATTCTATAATGGAACTGACTGTACAGAGATCCAATCGTTAATTTCATGTTGATGAAATGGGGTAATATATCAAGCGAACACTCAAGGGAACAAGATTTTGTTTTATGACATTACAGTATCAGAGATGAGAAATTTCTTTGCTTTGGTTATGATTATGGGTATTGTCAGGAAGGGCAATCTTCGATATTATTGGGTCACTGATCCTCTCCTGAATACACTAATGATATATCAAAACTGCATACTGAGCGCAGGGGTTTTTCTTATCACTAAGTTAGCTAGTATAGCTGAGAGAGAGATATATATAAGTTAGCTAGTATAAGAGAGAGAGAGAGAGAGGAAACGCACTGCAACCAATGCTGTAAACTTGGCTTACGTGATAAGGTTAAAATATCCTGTTATGATGTTCGTGATTTTCGGCAGTACCGATATAACTTTAAAATGTTGATCAATTTTAAGTATTGTGTAATGAATATGACCGATATATAATAATAGACACGGTTGTAAGATAACGTCTTGCCGAAAGGTAAATGGAACCTTAATAAACAACTTATATTACAAGTGAGACAACAATCTTCATTACAACGATATAAACTGCTCAGCATTTTTTTTACTCCCTTGTGTGTGTGTGTGTGTGTGTGTTTGTGTGTGCTTCTCCAACCATTCCTAATAACTCCGCCCACCAAATGAAACTCCAATAACTTATTGGTGGAACCTCTTGTTAGCAGAGAAGGGGTTCTCCCCACAATCTCCCTCAGTAAACACATGTTACCATGTCATTTTTCGAAGTCTCGCAAGACGGTGTACCAGGGAAACCTGTGTCCAACTGTACCTATAGATGTGCCAGACGCACGATCATGGCTAAATTTAACCTTAAAGAAAATAAAAACTACTGAGGCTAGAGGGCTGCAATTTGGTATGTTTGATGATTGGTGGGTGGATGATCAACATACTAATTTGCAGCCCTGTAGCGTCTGTAGGTTTTAAGATCTGAGAGAGGACAGAAACAAGTGCGGACGGACAAAAGTACTGACGGACAGACAAATAGCCATCGCAATAGTTCTCTTTTAGAGAGGACAAAAACGAAAGGTTGAGATTGGCAGACTTCAGTTCATGAGATGAAATTTGGTGAGAAGCATGCTTTGTTTTTTATAAGCTGTTTTATTATTTACTAATATTTCTCTTTTCTGCAGTTATCTAGTACAATTAAATGAGCTCGTTTTTCAGATGTATGCATTCAATGATAATCTCGAATACCACCTTACTTATGCATTGGGAAACTTTATCATTAACCCAGATAATAAACTTTTTTTCCTATAAGAAAACACCTTTGTCCTTTTTTTGATAAAAATAGTATTGTTATAAACATGGTAAAAATAATATCCGTTTTAAGAAAACTCTGAATTTCAATAGAGAAACATCATATTTTGGAAAATGGAATAAGTGCAATACCCAAACATTGAAATGTAAATTTAGAAAAAAATGCAGGACAACAGAGAGCTAAATCGGCCAGGAAAGATGAATCGAGCGTCAAAATAGCAGAGCAACAGTCGCCTTCTCTCGAATTAGTCCCAGATTGTCCGAGGACTGGTGGCAATGGCGAGGCGAATTCTCAATATCGAAGGAATAATAATAGTGTCTTGAGTATAAACGCTGAGCTGCTGATGGGAGCAGGGAGATCGCTTCGACTTTAATATCATTGTTCACAATACACAA
This sequence comes from Macrobrachium nipponense, assembly GCF_015104395.2. Taxonomy (NCBI): domain Eukaryota; kingdom Metazoa; phylum Arthropoda; class Malacostraca; order Decapoda; family Palaemonidae; genus Macrobrachium; species Macrobrachium nipponense. The sequence continues at coordinate 32,163,641 of NC_087207.1, read as the reverse complement.
AGGCCCTTATAGAACTAGCCAAATGGCCATGAAATTGTATCATTATTATTATTATTATTATTATTATTATTATTATTATTATTATTATTATTATTATTATTATTATTATTATTTCAGTAGATGAAAGCTATTCACATGGAACAAGCACACCAAAGGGGCCATTGACTTGAAATCTCAACTTCCACAGAATATTGGTTTCACCCTCCCACACTGCAGCAGTAACTGGTCATGATGATATAGAGCCAGTGATCTTTCATCGACATGGGGAGACGCGAACCCGTGTCATCTGAGCGGCCCACCACGACGTTAATCACTATACCAGCGGACCAGCTAAGAGAAACCCTAGTGTTGCTTCTTTTACACATAAGTGTGTGCGTGCACGAGAGAGAGAGAGAGAGAGAGAGAGAGAGAGAGAGAGGAGAGAGAGAGAGAAATAACGTTTCAAAAAATATAATATATATATATATATATATATATATATGTATATATATATATATATATATATATATATATATATATATATATATATATATATATATATATATATATATATATATTGATTTAAAACGGTACCAATGAACGCTGAATTATCCCTCAAGTATTTGCCTAGGCTCCGAAATCTGGAAATATAAAAATTAGATTTGGTGTCACTCATATGACGACGACGGCAACCACGAGAAGATAAATTCCGAGAAAGTGTTCCTGGAAGATCTTGAGAGATGAAAGGACCGAGAGCAAGAGATGCTGAATAGAGGCTTCTGATTCCCGACGGTGAATTCCACGTGTACGTTCGTATCGAAAGATGAAAACAGATAGCTGGATGTATGCACCTTTCCGGCTCTTTAGTACAAACCCGTTGGGGATTGCTATAAAAACATAAACAAAAGACTGTCAATATCACAAAGGTAATAACCCCCAAGACATACTAATCCTAGATAGCGACTCCCGAAAACCCTTTGGGGGGTTGGGGGGAGGTCACCATCCAAGTAAGATCCAAAGAATGTGATCATAGGAAGCTGATAATAATCGTGAAAAATAATATATAATGAATGGTTTCCCAAATACGGATTGATGACCCTGTCGAGGTCCTCTCCAACCTGATATACTTTTCCACTGCCATTTTACATTTTAACTATTCATTGTATCAGCTATTAATCTAAGAATCGCACTCAAGTTTATTGCATAATACAGTAGAATTCTGTGAGACTACTCTGACAATCGATTTGTTGGTTCTGTTCGGATGGAAATATATCCCATTGCCATTTCAATATCATCAGAATTCTCAACACGTCATCTCTCCTTTTAAATTCTCACGGGAACTAGTGAATACCCCCTTACTATTAAATTCCTGAGTCTCCAGGAATTTAATAAATGCTTTGATGTTGAGAAAAAAATATGTATATGCAAATATTCCCTGACATTTTCCTATTTTTTCTGCAAAAATGATCTCTCTCTCTCTCTCTCTCTCTCTCTCTCTCTCTCTCTCTCTCTCTCTCTCTCTCTCTCTCATATATATATATATATATATATATATATATATATATATATTTATATATATATATTGCCGTTCTCTTCTATCTGTCTTCTTTAGTAAAAAAAAAAAAAAGGTCCCACCACTTTACAAGGAAAAAATAAAACTTATTTTTTTTTACGAAAATAGTTTACGCATCCTCTCTCACGCTGCCTCTTTCCCTCTTTCTATCTCCCGCTCTTTCTCTTCGTACTTCCTTTCTCTCTCTCTCTCTCTCTCTCTCTCTCTCTCTCTCTCTCTCTCTCTCTCTCTCTCTACACACACACACACACACAAACAAGCACAAGTATTTCTTTTTGTTCCTCCTCCCACCTTCAGTCAGTTCCGTATCCTCGGTTGTAAAAAAAGAAAAAAAAATGAAGGTGACAAACGCCAAGCGCAGAGACGCCCGGATGTATACCTGTTGAAACTCTATACCTGGAGGCATTTTCAAAGAGTGCAGCAACGCATAGGCGCAGAAGCTCAGCCGTCCGAAAACTGTTTCCCCAAATGGACCTGTGATTGCTACACAGCACCCAAAAGATTGCTTTCGAGCGTCGTCATTCTCAGCGCTCGCTAACAATTTACACCTTTTTTTTTTTGCTGTTTGTCTAGGTTTTCGCTTAAACGAAATCACACGCAAATTCACACGCATATGTACTATACACACACACACACACACACACACACACACACACACACATATATATATATATATATATATATATATATATATATGTGTGTATATATATATAGTATAGATATATATATATATATATATATATATATATATATATATATATATATATCCTATACATATATATATATATATATATATATATATATATATATATATATATATATATAACGTACATTCACTTAGAAATGTATACATATCAAAATTACATAAAATATCTGAATATAAATGAAAACTTACGTCGGAGATATCGAGGTCTTAAATAACTACCATTTGGAGATATTCCTTCCAACTATTTAGTCCCTACCTTATAATAATAGCTTTAACTAACACAAATAGCATAATCATCACAAGAAAATCTTTTACAAATAATTTTGCTATTATGAATAATCGTTAATTAATGTATTGGTATGCCTACATTACTCATTTTCATCTTATCTGCTATTCGGATTTTTTAATAATAAAGAAAGGACAGGATGACATTCACTTCCCTCTTAATGCTAAAAGTTACAGAAATTAAATCGTAAATCTTCTCTGACATTTTGACGGATCTGATTACCTTAAACTAAACATATTTGGAAATACTGATTATTCGGAATCTGTATTCTTGATCAAAAACACTGTTCGAAGGAGTAAGTGCTCAGGTTAGTAATTATTATTTGAAAGAGTCTGGATTGGGGAGCAACGTAACCATTTTAAAAGAGTTAGTGTTCTGAATTTAAGTAGGTATTGGTTTGATATTCTGTATCAAGATAACCTGACAAATCAGTTTCAATATGACTATTTGAAGGAGAACTTGCATAGAATGCAATAATAACTACCCAGAGGTATCAGTATTTTGAATAGAAATATTTATTCGAAAGAGGTAGTAATCTGGATCAAAATAATGACCTCAAAACGGACAGAATAACTGAGAAAGAAATATTATTTGAGCATAAACGCACTATACCTTAATGGCAGACACCTACAGTCAGCAGTGGGAATTAGGGCTGCTTATTTTGAATGCTGTCGTCTTTTCTTTATCAGAACAGCCAATTAACTCTTTTCAGTCAAAAAAGGAATACTCGTTAAAGACTTGAAAAACTTGACAAAAACATTTCCTTTGGACTGAAAATGAACTTGAAGGTAAAATACAGAGAAGGGGAAGTAGTTAATATTTAGAGGGAAGAATCTGTACTCTTTTAAATTTTTTGGTATGTTTCTGAAATCAACATTTCCATTAGCATGATTAAACACTACGGCTCGTGGTAAAAATGGGAAAAAATATAACATATATATATATATATATATATATATATATATATATATATATATATAATTTATATTTATACACACAGACACACACACACACACACACACACATATATATATAATATATATATATATATATATATATATATATATATATATAATATATATATATATAGGTATATATATATATAGAATATAGATATATATATAATATATATATATAATATATACCTATATATATATATAATATATATAGGTATATATATATATATATACCTATATATATATATTATATATATATATATATATATATTATATATATATATATATATATATATATATATATATATATATAATATATTACGAGGGTGAAAATAACGCCCGTCTAAATAATAGGAGAGAACTCCTAACTGGAAAGCATGAATTATCTTTGAGTGTAATCTCCGTAGCTAGCTGAAAATCAGTTATTAAAACTCTAGGCGAATTCAAACTCCCACTATTACAAAAATATAATCTTTATTTCCCAAAACAGCTAACATGAAAATGAAATAAAATTAGTTAAAGAACATTCCTAAAATCATTAAACTACCATTACGCTTCCACGGAATTGTATTAGATAAGTAACCCCCCATTATCTACTTCTGTCCGACTATTCATTAGTCCTTATCAATAACTGTCAACACAAGTCTAGAGAATCCATTTTTAATGGTGACTGCGAATCCATCTGAAAATGACAATATAATTATCAAACATTGAAACGCGTCAACGTGTATCATGGATAAAAGTCTTGTAATCTCTTTCTACCATTCCCCTCTTTAGAAACTGAACTTAATGTCACTAATAAAATATATAACTTTTTTTCAAAGTCTTTTCACTTTACCTTTTCCGATGGATCTTAGCACCTCCTCGGATCTCCACAGTCTCTTGTGACCACTACGACAGTTTGTCGTCTAATTGCCTCATTAATTTCCATAATAGAGATGATATCTCATTCACTTGTTCTAACGAACGTACGTATGTACGCTACCAACAGATGTATGGATACATGCACGCTAGTCTATTCTGTGCGTTTCCATTTCCCATGTACACGTTTTATCTAGGGCACATATCAACAACCTGAAGTGACCTTTCCTTGCGGTTTACATTATCTCTCTGGAATGCGCCGCCATCTCTTCGCCGCTACCCGGTCATCATCAGTGTGTTTTCGACTTGTGTCTCATATCAGCATCTTGAGGAATTCACTGTTTTGCACCTGTCTCCTAAACACTAAGCGCCAAGTTTATGAACCCCATTTATTTTAATATATATTTACTTATGCATCTGTCCAGTGCCTTAATGTATATATATATATATATATATATATATATATATATATATATATATATATATATATATATATACTATATATATATTTTATATAATAAGTATACATACATATATTATATATATATATATATATAATATATATATATATATATATATATAAAATATATTTATATAATATATATATATATATATATAGATAATATAAATATATATATATATATATATATATATAGCAGGTCAGCAAATACACATATAAAACCTCCAGTGGACGTCCATGATACGAGATGTAAAATTGACAATTTATTCTAAGAAACGTTTCGCACATGAAATTCTCTGTGCATCATCAGTCTGAAAGAACATAAAGACACATTTATAGATAAAATACAATAAAAGTGCAAAAGACAGGAATTCACATATATTAAAAATACTCTTAAAGTTACATAAAAGAACAAAATAAAAAAACAGGTTAAAAGAGACTGCTTAAGACACCAACTGTTCATATATATATATTTTACTGTATATTTTTCAAATGATACAAATTTAATTTTTGTAAAAAATGTTTTGTCCTTTTCTCTCAACTATATTTAAAAAAATTTCTGTAAACATTAATGAATTGTATGTTAGATTTCCAGTCTGAGGATGTGCATAGTACATGTGCGAAACGTCTCTTATGAATAAATGATGGCATTTGATGTGTTTGTTGGACCCTGCTGTATGGTTATATATAATATATATATATTATATATATATATATATATATATATATATATATATATATATATATATATATACATATATATATATATATTATATTATATATATATATATATATATATATATATATATATATATATATATATATAATATATATATATATACCAGGAAACCACCATGGACAACCTTCAATCTTTGTTTACCCTAGAGAGAGAAAAAAAAATCGAGATTGGATTTCCAGGCAGTCACTTTTACTATCAGTGAAGGGACTTCAAAAAAAAAATAAAGAAAAAATTCCTGACGGTTACGGTTTTCAGAAAGAAAAATGCAAGAACATCGTAAAAAAAAATTTCATCTCTTGTCGGCTGGTAAAAGATAATTTGCTACTGAAAATTTGGGTTCATGTTATGAACACTTTTTTTATTTTGAAAGTATATAAAGCGCGACATAAGGGAACTGTGAGGAAATATTGGAAAAGAAAGAGATAGATCGTCGGGCCTTATACCTACCAACGTAGGGAGAAATATAAGGCAAATATATAGTATAAGGCGGTGTTAACGTGAAAGTGAGAAGGTATACCTTATTACCTTATTCCGGTCACACATTGAAAAGGGAAGGGAAAGGGTTGTCACAATTTCTTTGGCCAAAAATCAAATTTTCGAGGCGGGATTTTCTTTCCCTCGTAGACCTTAATTCGATAATGCCCACGCAGGTCCTACAGGGAATATAGATCATGGGGGATGTTCAGGTTCCTTGCCTTAGCCATTTGCAAATCAGGTTTGCAGATGCTATGTTGATGTTATTGGAGTTATACGTCAGCACTAGTTTCCAGATACTATGCTGACATTATTGAAGTTATGCGTTAGTACTAAGTTTCCGGATACTATGTTGATGTTATTGAAGTTATGCGTTGGTACTAAGTTTCTGGATACTATGTTGATGTTATTGAAGTTAAACGTTAGTACTTAGTTTCCAGATACTATGTTGATGTTATTGAAGTTATGCATTAGTACTAAGTTTCTGGATACTATGTTGATGTTATTGAAGTTAAACGTTAGTAATTAGTTTCCAGATACTATGTTGATGTTATTGAAGCTATGCGTTAGTACTAAGTTTCTGGATACTATGTTGATGTTATTGAAGTTAAACGTTAGTAATTAGTTTCCAGATACTATGTTGATGTTATTGAAGCTATGCTTTAGTACTAAGTTTTTGGATACTAGTTGATGTTATTGAAGTTATGCGTCAGTATTTAGTTTCCAGATATTATGTTGATGTTATTGAAGTTATGCGTCAGTACTAAGTTTCCGGATACTATGTTTATGTTATTGAAGTTATGCGTTAGTACTAAGTTTCTGGATACTATGTTGATGTTATTGAAGTTGAATGTTAGTACTTAGTTTCTGGATACTATGTTGATGTTATTGAAGTTAAACGTTAGTACTAAGTTTCCGGATACTATGTTGATGTTATTGAAGTTATGCATCAGTACTTAGTTTCCGGATACTATGTTGATGTTATTGAAGTTATGCGTCAGTAATTAGTTTCTGGATACTATGTCGATGTTATTGAAGTTATGCATCAGTACTTAGTTTCCAGATACTATGTTGATGTTATTGAAGTTATGAGTCAGTATTAAGTTTCCAGATATTATGTTGATGTTATTGAAGTTATGCGTTTCCAGTAATTTAGTTTTAATTGGAATTACTATGTTTCGATGTTATTGAAAGTTAATGCCATCAGTACTAGTTTCCGGATACTTTATGGTTGATGTTATTTTGGAAGTTATGAAGCTCA
>NC_087207.1:32136346-32151346 GCF_015104395.2 Macrobrachium nipponense | reverse complement strand
TAATCATATACTATGTTAATTTTATCATTTTGGGTGATTATTAATCCCTTACGTAACAAATCATATTAAACAGTGAATATGCGTTTACGCAGTGGACGTCTGTATTTATACAGATGCATGGATAGGGTCGTTAAGCACCGTAGTGATTAGAAAACACACAAAAACAAGTGGAACACCCGTACAAATCTAGATACATTAGAGGTAACACTATTTCGGGCCATGACAATAAATGCTCCTTTGCAAAGTCCCGATCGCAGTTTTAGCCTTGAGTTTTTTTGAGTTATATAAAATATCGAACCTCAATGACTCAACTTAACTTTTAAAATATGGCTGGATTGCAAGGAATAACATGTCTGTAAAAAAAAACTTCATCAGGCTAAATGCGCTGACCAGGATCCCTCACTATTTCAAATTTTAGCAAAGAATGAAGTACAAACAGTTAATATTGAATGCAGTAGTGATAACTTGTCTTAGTAATCGCTCAGTTCCTAATAGTTCGTCATTCATTGCTTTATACGTAACCAGCAACATAATGCTAAAAACACACAATACGTTGCCGATGGTAATAAAGAGAAGGATCCTAATTATTACAAAAAGAAATAGAAACAGTAGCCCGTTCAGAATCAAACAAGCAAACTCGGTGACTGTGTCACCTAGTCAAGCGGTCAAGGTCAGTCAAAACTGCCGAAGTGTTCAAAGCATAGCAAATTCCACACAATAAGCGACTCTAGCAGAGTGGGGAAAAGCGATGTTGGATCATACATCCCAAATACCTTTTTAAAATTAAAAAGGAATTTCCCTATGCATCACACGACAGTATCAAGTAATCAGAGCAGGTTCTAGTAATTTTAATACATTAAGTTATAATAAATACTGGTGGATTAAGCCCAACTGTACGCGCCGTAAAAAATTAGAATATCTTGTTTTATTTCTTTAGTACACGTAATATCCTGTATTTACGGACTCACCGTCTGTTGTTCGAACTTCCCTAATGAGAAGTCCGGATAAGCGAGCGCTTACAGATACCTCTATAGTTATAAAAAACATTGATCTGTATCTATCCTCCTGCAAAATAAGGCGTGTTTATCAAAGGAAAATCCTATAAACCTTCAAACATATTAAAATCCGTTTGAACAAAAAGAGACAGTTAATCAAATAATAACTTATATAGAAGAACAAATCATTTGTCTCATAAATCGTAACATTGTTCAATGACCCAACAGAATTCTCCCACAACCGCAGTCGTAGTTTGCACGCAAAATCTCGAGAAGCATGCACCCTCGAATGTCTTAGTGCGTGTAAAAAGACCTTGCTGGGAAATAACGATTTCCGCGAACAAAACCCTAGACACGGTTGACTCGCAGCAGTAATCTAGTAATCCACAAAACCTATACATATAAATATCGCATTTTTTATTGTTGCTAATTTTTAATCCCGGCCAACCAGTCGTAGATGAATCTCTCTGATAATCTATCTAAAGTAATATCAGTAAAGTCATTCAAGCAGAGATGATTCAGCAGAAATAAAAACTTTTTTTTTTTATCTTTTATCTGAATACCAGGAAGTTTCTCCACTAGCGAGTGATTTCTGAGGAATAAAACGGATGTAATTTAACACAAAATACGGTCTAAGGACAAACATAAAGCTATATACGTACCTTCGTATAGACTCTCAATGCAATTTCAAAATAGAGATAAAAGACGAAGTTGAAAATGCTAGTAATAGGAGTCATTAGGAAATCAAATAGCCCTTATAATTTTTCCCTCAAACGTCATGCCATAAAAGATCGGACTTGGCGTATCTGCGTAGATTTCTGTCGCTTAAACAAGGAAACGACTCCCGATAGTTTCCAGTGCGATGTACCGACGACATCTTATCTCTGTTAGGTTAGAATAAATTTTTTTCACCAACTTGGACTTACTTAAATGCTTTTACCAGATACCATTACCTAAGTGATTGTACCTCATACACCGTTTTCAGCACACTCAGGGGACATTATCAATTTTTACGTATGCCTCCGGCTTTCGTTGCGCCCCAATTACAATATAGTGTTTGGAGACTTTTAGGGGATAACCTACATGCCTATATGGTTGGTCTTGTAATCTTTTCTAATACCTTAGAAGTACATTCACATAAACTAGAGCTAGTGCTACAGAGACAAAGAAATAATCTCCGAGTAAAATATCTAAATGTGAGTTTTTAAAAACCGAACATGTTTATCTAGGTTTTATGTGTCTAGTCAAGGTCTTAAAGTAGTCCATGATAAGGTGTCGGCTATTCATAACTTTCCGGTACCTATTAACGTAAAGGGGGGATACAGCACTTTGGCGCTGTAGTGGGTATTACAATCGTATGTAAATATGTAACTCTTCAATCATGACAGCTCCTTTAACAGATCTTACGAAGAAGGGCGTAGATTTATTATGGTCTAAAAAGCATCAACAGGCGTTCGATATCTTAAAAGCAGAATAATGCAGCTCACGTAACTTAAAAATCCTTGATTTAAATAAGGAATTTTTTTTATTGCAACAGACGCCTCAGACCAAGGGGTAAGAGGGGTGGGGTACTACTTCAGTAATATGATAAACAGTTCTTCCCTATAGCTTTTTTATTCACGTAAACTAAAGCCCTCTGAAAGTAAATATACAGTAATAGGCAAGGAAGGGCTAGGTATCTTTAACTCACTAGTACATTTTAAGTTCATAATCTATGGCTATCCTGATAAAGTCCTTACTGAACATGAGTCCTTTACCGAGTTTTTCAAAGGCTTTAATCACAGTCCAAAAGGAACTCGGTGACAAATGATCATTCAGGTCTTTGGAGCCAAGATAAGATATCTACCTGGGAAAGCAATTATCATAGCTGACGCATTATCCCGCAATCCCGCACCATACTGCAAAGAACCATTAATTAGACTAAAAAAATATAGAAACATCCGTGCCTATTGTTAAAACCGTATCTAAATAAGAAAATTCCTTAACCCAAGAGATCGCGAGCATTGAATATCTGGGTTGGAGCGCAGAACTGTTACAAACTGAACAAAGCAAGAGTCAACAGACATAACCAAAACAATAAACACTTCGAACGGAAACAGAGTCAGCAGCAATAAGCAAACAATAAACACTTCGGACGGAAACAGGGTCAGCGGCTAAGCAAAAACAATAAACACTTCGAGCAGAAACCCTAAAGCAAAAGTATATTTAAAGTATGTGTATCAGAATTATGTAATCAAATGTAGTATTATATGTAGGTCCGTGACGAGGAAAACCCGAAGAACACAGCAGATGACTAACGACCAGGTAGTAGTAATAATCTCTTTCATACCAATCGTCATAAACTGGTTGCATTCCGTCATCCAGGGTTCCCTACTATGTCACAGAAAGCCAAATCACTGTTTTTACTGGCCTACAATGCTTACAGATATAAAAAGCACATAACTGATTGTAACACGTGTCATGAAAACAAGGGACACACTAAGACACCTGTCAGTTAAGGGCCTATCCTGTGCCAAATCAATCCTTGAAAGAATATACGTAGAATTATTAACAGAATTACGAGTCTGACAGAAGGAATAAACACTTCTTAGTGTTAATAGTTCCTTGACACGTTATATAGAATTAATAGCACTAAAAACAAACACCGCAATTGAGTGCGTTAAGAATATTTATGAGTGCTAAATCAGTAAACATGGAATTCAACACATAATAATCTCTGACTTGGGTGGTGTAAATCAATAATAATCTCCTTAACTCGTGTGTGAACTCCTTTCCATTAAGAAAACCAATACTATATTTTATCACCCAGTCAAATCGGTTTGGTAGAATAAGAGATAAATCAGAAAATGTTAATGTCTTACGAGTTACAACTCGTGATATTGGATCCGAACTGGATTATAGCGGTTCTCGCAGTTTTAAATACCTTTATCATTCATATCTCGTATCTGTAGAAATGATACCGCAAGTAGCTTTATACGGTACGCCGCTAGAACACTCTTCCACATATTCAAGCCAACCATTAATTTATCAAATATATATAAATAAATCAATATATAAAATAAAATAAATATGGATACAAGTGGAGTCAATATAATACACTCCGTAAGAAGTCGGAAGGGTTACAAATTATAATAAAAAAAGGAATCACGATAAAATCAATAAGCAAAACGTAACCATAGGTTAATTAAATATCCAAATATATATGCGTAAAGATTTGAACTCTAACTTAACGCTTTAGTAATGACAAATAAGCTAAAAGTTCAAACACATATCAAAACCTACTGACATATTGTCTGTCCCGGTGATTTATATTCGTAGTCAATGAAAAAAAAAATAATAAATAAATAAATAAATAAAATAAAATAAAAGAGATTTTAAAGTCAGGAAGTCTAGAAGTGAAAATCTTATCTATGGAATAATCCTATATGAATCTTATACAGGGCTAATAATATATATAGAATTTGTATGGAAACCTTTTTCATTAGTTTGAATAAGGAATATTTAATTTAACATAATTCCAACATGAAACAATATATTGTTCAATTTTGGTACTGTTTTTTTTCAGACATTCTTCTCATGTGGGTCGAGTATTAAAAAAACAAAAAATTTATCCTAAAGTCGTATCTCTTACAGCAAGTAACGTAACTCTTAGCTGGCTGAGAGCAATCTCCTGCCAAGTGACGACGCCATCATTGCCGTATCAGCATTGATTCCTTTAACCTCAAATATCTGCTTGCACAGGCTTCATCTCGCGCTTGCAAAGCAGATTGACTGGAGAAAGGAATGCTTAGCCCGAACTTCTCATGGGCAAGGCAGACGTGTCTAAATTAATAACAGAATAAGCAAATAGAATTTCTATAACAACAAAATGAATTAATCTTTTCTGAACCTCATAGACATTTAGAAGTATCAAGATATGTATATGAAATATTTACTTGCAACATTAGCCTATTACAATTCAAGTAAAACATTCATGGGAAAATGTCACATTTTCTTGAAAAAAACCCAAAGTTTATTTAGAAATTAGTTTCATAGTGGGTTTTTTCGTTGCATCTCCTACCTATTAATAAAGTTTTTAAAATTAACCTCAGAGGATGCGCGCGAGAAAATTGAATAAGAAACTTTTGTTAGGGGCACATAGGATCAGATTTTATCACAACCTAATTTCAGTTAGCATAGAGAAATATAGAATCATGATTAATCTTCTCTTTGACTCTTATGTTGCCTGGCAATCTTACAAATAGCTCCGTTTTCCACTTCTTTGTCTAGTAATTTACTACCAGTAATATCGAATTTTCTTTGGGATTCGTATTGATATCTGTTTATTTTTTATAATTATGGATATTTTTACAGTCATCATAGACCTGGATAGGTTCACTCATTGTTAATGCCATGGATAAAAAAAGTTTGTACAGCGGACTCTTTTGAATTCCAAAATATCAGCGAATTCATGTGGGTTAAGTCTGGTCTAAATGGCTCTCTCCCCTCCCCTGTATTTGGATGTCGTCTGAATTTACTTTGCCCTTGTGACAAGTATAATTTCACTTGCAGGCTGATTAATGGAACCTGGTTACAGTATCCTGCAGTACGAGAGTTTCACATCGCAACTTAAAAAAAAAAAATCGTTCGTCGCAGCGGACGACTACAGTCAAGTAACAACTGCCTACAATGTGAAAGGAATTTCATGGACTTCTTCGACCGACACCGTATCTCGTCGTTAATCTCGTTTTAATGCGGAACGCTCCGGCGGCTGTCGGAATCGACTACAAAAGGGACATACTTCCGACAAATTACGACCCGAAGGATATTCAACTCTACTTTGCTGGCGAAGGACTCGTGCTGGGATGGTTTTATTCATCGCGAACGTAATCGTGTAGCTTAGGATGCAGAGAATAAGTATGAGCGCAAAATAGAACGTTGGACCCGCCCAGGCAAATTTTCCCCTTGTTTTAACCCTGTGAAATTGGCCGTTTCATTTGGCTATAGGTGGTTGTCTGGAACTGTGTAATGGACGAAAAGTTGTTCGAAAGCTAGTTAAATGTGAAGTAGTATAACCTCGGTCATGTATCCTATATATATAAATGATCATAAATAACAGAATCGAAATATATTTTTGCGTGTACGCAATAGGAATCTATTTAAAGTGCACATATATTAATCATAATTATATGAAACCATATACATATGTATAAACAAATCAGGTAGCCTATAATCAATCTGTTACCTTTTATCTTACCAATATCTGCAGTTATATATGAGTTAGTATATTGATTAATGAATCAGATATATAACATTTAGCATAAAAATCAACGAATCAATCAGCATAAACATTAATAATTTTATCAATTCATATATGAATTGATAAAATATATATATATATATATATATATATATATATATATAGTATGTGTGCATAGATATATATATATATATATATATATATATATATATATATATATATATATATATATATATATATATATATATATATAGTATAGTGTGCGCATATATATATATATATATATATATATATAATATATATATAGATATATATATATATATATATATATATATATATATATATATATATATATATATATATATATATATATATATATATATATATATATATATATATATATATATATATATATATATATATATATATATATATATATATCATACATATATATATATATATATATATATATATATATATATATATATATATATATATATATATATATATATATATATATATATATATATGTGTGTGTGTGTGTGTGTGTATGTATGTATGTATTTATCCTAAGCACCATATCCTTACCTTAACAGCTTGCTGGGAAAATTTGAAATCCTTTTGTAAATCAGTATAAAATCATTTCTATTCACCAATATTTCCCCTAATCCTAAGGTGTTCATATTACAGCACTTATACCTCCTAAGAAATGACTGGTATCAAGATCAGGAGGTCAGAAAGCATTTCCAACAGGATTCTTCAGTGACCCTGAGAAAGGAGATGACAAATTCCAAAAATTTACCGTCCAGTAGAGTGTTGTTTCAGCGAGGAAAATTAAAATAAATACGCTTTAGTTTACTAAAAATAATTGTGCTATACTGTTTAACATGCACATTATTTATTTTTTACATTTTCCAGACCATTTTAGGCTTCTTCCTAGGGCTTTCCTTCCCCCAACAAAAATAAGAACAACAATAACATCAACAATAACAACAACAGCAAAGTAGTTTGTAGGTTTACTTCCAAGGTAAGCGAAAATTAAGTTCATATTAGAACACTTTACCTCTTAAGAAATGACTTGTATCAAGACCAGGAGGCCAGAGAACATTTCCAACGGGACCCTTCAGTGACCATAAGAAAATTCAAAAATTTCAAAATAATAAAAAAGCACCAAAAGTATTCCTTGAAATAAAGATAGGTGCTATAGGGGATATACTCCTCTAGTCATCCCTCACAAGGAGGGTTTTTATTCCATTTTACCACCTGCCAGAAAAAAAAAATACAATGCATAAATACATATCAATTTATGAGGACATACTCTATGTTCACCACAGGGACAAACAGTTTCGTGCTGCATAATGCATGCAATATCCTCTCATTTGAGACTGCTATGCAGTTTTATTAGCTATTTTAAAAAGATGTAAGAACAATGAAAGCTCTGCTATATACATATATATGGGATTTATGACACAGCACAAACTCCGGTACGGCTAAAAGTCACCTTCGTTCACCTTACCTCAAGCAGATGCAGTCTACTTATGAGAAAGAAGATTCACTGGATAACCGGTAATACATCGGGATACCTCCATTAATCATCAACAGGTTGACTGTCCTGATCAAAATTCTATTTTGGAATAAAATTATAATGTATTACAAGTTTTATTCTGATTGAAAATTAATGTTACAGTGCATTATTGGTAGTGTTACAAATCATCCTACTGTTACACATATAGTATATCAGATATGAGCTCAGAGCCTTTAGTTTATTTGATCTGAGTTAATGGTAAATATCCTCAGCTGATATCGTAACCGATGATGGGGGTTCCCACTAATCACAATATCAACTACTTATGAATAAATGGAAGTTAAACAAAAAAAGAACTACAATAGATTTTCTCTTTCCTAATACATGATTTCCTTTAGATTGGCAGCCGTAAGCAGTGTAGATCCTGTTTAAACCTTGAGATATTTTGTATTTCGAACTGTACTTGATGTTCAAAAATGTCTAGTACACATGGCCTTCGTGAGTACCTATAAGTACGGGGTATATACGTCACGTCGTATGTTTTACATCTACAAAGACTTGCTGAATATATACGTATACAGGTGGTAACGCTAACTTTAAAAATAAGAAAAACAATGCGCCGAAGTTTCTTCATCGCAATCGAGTTTTCTGTACAGCGTATAGTGGTGTATGAGAACTCTAAGCTAAGGCCCATGAAACTTTCAGTCACAGCCCGGTGGTGGCATGTGTTATTGCCACCTATTATAGCCTAAATTTAACCTTAAATAAAATAAAAACTACTGAGGCTAGAGGGCTGAAATTTGGCATGTTTGATTATTGGAGAGTGGATGATCAAAATACCATTTTGCAGCCCTCTAGCTTAGGTAGTTTTCAAGATCCGAGGGCGGACAGAATACTGAAAACAAGAATGATATCTTTTAGGTACTATATAGTATACTTTAAGGCATTACCAAAACACAAATTAACACGTCAAACGCCTCTTGTATTAATAATACAAACAAGTACAATCCCTCAGGCTTGTCTGGTCACTCAAATATACCCTAGTATATTTTTACCCGTCTATTCCATTTGTAACAATACTTTTTCATGTATTTAATATATTATCATAGATATAACCTTGGAGATAGCAGCGCATGTTGATAAATAACTATACACTGACTAAAATGATACACTAATAGTTTACCGAAATGTAACTAAACATTCCAATATATAAGACAATGAAATATTCTACCTTGTCTATTTTTTTTATCAGTACATGTCATGGAAGGATTAAAGTGAAAGTTATACAATTCAGATCGAAAAAGGAACCAAATGCTATACAGCTACAGTGAATAAGAACAAAGTGTTTACAGATTTTCTCATCTTGTTCAAGTCTGACAATTTCTAAGTGGTAATGAAAGACTTAGTGATTTTTTGTGCCTAACTGAAGAAGGAAATCTTCATTTTCTGGACACCATTAAAAGAATTTGAATTTGGTACCACTGATAAGTACTAATACTACTGATACTAATACCACTACAACACCAACAACTACTGCTACTACTATTTAATACATTTTTGATGATCCTGATAATTACACATAAAAACTCTAAACTTAGGTCTTGGAAGTTCAACTGTTTTTTTCTGATGCAGCTATGGAAAATATATATTTTCAAATACTACTGCTACTACTGCTACTACTATAATGATAATGATACGTGAGGATTCGGCTTCTGGGGGTCCAAAAAAATCAATTGGGGGCTGCTGTTTACTTGGGGAGATTGAATTGGGCGACTGTGCCTCAGAGACTTAGCAAATTGATTTTTTGATTGCGATCTTAATTGGATTTCCTCTGGGGAAAAAATCCTCATCTCTTTCTTTCCTCGGGAGGAATTAGATCTACTTTTCCTCTCTCTCTCTCTCTCTCTCTCTCTCTCTCTCTCTCTCTCTCTCTCTCTCTCTTTCTCTGTCTTTTAATTCGTTTTACCTTTTCGTCGTCGTTGCTGAATTTACCACGAGACGACTTTACTTTTGGTTGTTTCATCATTTTCTCGGTCGTTACTTCTCTAATTGAGAATTGAGTCGGTATTGCCGAGGGATTTCCCAAATGCCAAGAAATAAATGAGTTAATGATATAGAATGCATAAGGGAAAATAACCAAGACTCGTCCCTCATCATTTTTATGTTATTTTATTCATTAACGTATACTTCTCCTTTCTCACAATTTCGTCCAAAATTTGAAGGGAAGAATATACAGAGACCGGTGCTGTAGTTGTGACCAACATCCAGAATTTATTCGTAATATCAGCAGCTTCCTAAGCGGTCAGACGCTGCCTTTCTTTCTCACTTTCCTTTGTTTTTTGGGGGGTGAGGGATGGGAGCGGGGCGGTGGGTGTGGGGGGGGGGGGGGGGGGGGGGGCGGATATTGGCTCTAGAAAGGCATCGCGTTGACCGTCCCCCACTACCTTTTACGCTTCATTAAATAGAGTGCATTCTTTATCCTAATGTCAGTTGTTAGCTCTATCATTTAATTTCGTGAGTGTTTATAGTGCACTAACTCAAGGCCATTTGTTTTTTTTTCCATATTTTATTTTTGTTAGTGATTATAGTGCACTAACTCAAGGCCATTTGTTTTTTTTCCATATTTTATTTTTGTTAGTGATTATAGTGCACTAACTCAATGCCATTTGTTTTTTCTTCCATTATTTTAGTGATTATAGAACAACTCAAGGCCAGGTGATTCTTCTTCCATAATTTTGTTAGTGATTATTGTGCACTAACCCAAGGCCACTTGTTTCTTCTTCCATTTTTTGTTGGTGATTATAGTGTACTAACTAAAGGCCATTTGCTTATTCTTTCATATTTTTGTTAGTGATTATAGTACAATAAATCAAGGCCAGGAGATTCTTCTTCCATATTTTTGTTAGTGATTATAGTGCAATAACTCAAGGCCCTTTTGTCTATTCTTTCACATTTGTGTCAGTGATTATAGTACAGAAACTCAAGGCCAGGTGATTCTTCTTCCACATTTATGTTAGTGACTATAGTGCAATAATTCAAGGGCATTTGTTTCTTCTTGACTATAGTACAATCAGTATAGTATAATCACTCAAAGATAGGCGAGTCTTCCATTTATTGGCAATTAATTATAGTTAAGCATCTAAAAGCCAGCTAGCTGTTGAGTCTTCCTAATTTCTAAAATCATTGCCAACGCGGAATCAGAGGAATGTATTTCTGGTGATTAGAAATTCATTTCTCGATATAATGTGGTTTGGACCCCACAATAATCTGTAGGTCCCGTTGCTAGGTAACCAATTGGTTCCTAGCCACGTAAAGAAAAATCTAATCCTTCGGGGCAGCCTCAGGAGAGCTGTTAATCAGCTCAGTGGTCTGGTCAAACTAATGTATACTTATTACTTAATTAAAAGCATTTATATAGTGCAAAAACGTGAGGTCACTTGTGATTCTTCATTCTTAATGTTATTATTTATAGTACAGTTGTTGTTCATTACTCCTTTTTTAGTTTCTGTAAAAAAAAACTATTGAGATGTTTTATCTGTCCGTCAGCACTTTTTCTGTCCGCCCTCAAAACTGAACCCCTGAGGCTAGAGGGTTGCAAATTGGTAAGTTAATCATCCACCCTCCAATTATTAAACAGACCAAATTGTAGCCCTCTATCTTCAGTAGTTTTATCTTATTTAATGTTAAAGTTAGCCATGATCGTGCATCTGGCAAAGCTATAGGAAAGGCCATCACCGAGCCGTAGCCGAAAGTTTCATGGGCCGCTGCTCATACAACAAAGATAGCTCTATTTTCATTGGCTTTGATTATACGCTGCACAGAAAACTCGATTGGCATTTTTTACTTGTTACGTAATAAGTTACAGGACACGAACCTGAGGAAAGCTTTTGATTCTTCCATTGCTTAGAAAGTGATGGCAGTGCGCCTGCTTAAGGTAACTGTTGGTTCTCTCATGTCTTATAAGAAATCATTTCACATTGGCATAAGATCAGATTATAGTTTTCACATTTTTATAACCAATTTATAACAATAGATTTAAGTAATTTGTTGATTCTTCCATATTTCTCAGTTAATTATAGTACACAGTTGAAGACTATTTATCAATTCTTCCATTATCATAAGAATAATTACAGTCCATCGTAATTCTAAGTGTTAATTTGTTTATATTTGTAAGTGATTATAATAAACTAACTTGTGGCCACTTATGAAGCTTTTTAGCTTTCAAGGTTTTTTCCCACTTGTTTAATGTCGTAAAATAAATAAATCATAGTCTCATCATCGAAGTGGCACCAGCACCAAACATATCTGAAAAGGTCTCATTTATCTTTTTTTTTTTTTTTTTTTTTTTTCAAAAAGTGGCGTTTTTGTTCTCGTTGACATCAGACAGAAAAAATATTAACAAAGTTTTTGGGGGAGACAATTAACTTCTTGGCTCCTATTCTTTCTAGATAAAACTTCGTGAGAGAAGTTTTTCATTGCAGGGAAGGCTTATGAAGCTGTTGGAAGAAGTACTACAACTTTTTTATATCTATAATTTTCTTTTTCTAGACGAGGGAGAAGTGTTTTTTACATGACAGGCAGACGCTATATAAATGATCTATTTACTTTTTTAGATAACTAACAATTCATTAATTAACTTTCAAGATTATAAAGTTTTCAGCTTTCTTTTTGTCCCATATGTAACCCCAATAATAATAATAATAATAGTAATACTACTACTACTACTACTACTACTAATAATAATAATAATAATAATAATAATAATAATAATAACGAAAAATTAATTAGGATTTAAGAATTTTAACTTTAATATCAGCAGGGAACAAGTAAAGAAATAAGCCGAAGTTTTTTCGGCTCAATCGAGTTTTCTGCACAGTATATAATGCTGTGCGTACTGTGGCCTATGAAGTTTTCAGCCACGGACCGGTAGTGGCGTATTCTATAGCGTCGCCAGACGCACTATTACGGCTAACTTTAACGTTAAATAAAATCAAAACTGCTGAGGCTAGAGGGCTGCAATTTGGTATGCTTGAGGACTGGAAGGTGGATGACCAACATAAGAATTTGCAGCCTTCTAGCCTTAGTAGGTTTTAAGACCTGAGGGCTGACAGACAAGTGCGGACCGAGAGATACAGACGTCAAAATAGCTTTCTTTCACAGAAAACTAAAAAGTAATAAATAATTCTAAATTGAATCAGATTTACGGAATCTGTGCCCAAGTCCTTTTTAATTCAAAATTACTCCAGCCTTTAGCATAATCAAAAGACGTATAACAAACTCTGACATTGTCTTGATTTATCCTGAATTATTTGAACGTTTTTTTTGAATAGCACATATTTATTTTATTTTCATAAACATAAAAAACAGAGAAAGAAAATCCTAACAAATCTCAGCTGAAAACAGACACAAGCGTCGCCTCTGACAGTTTACAGAGACAATATGAAGTTTGTAGTGGGGAATTGTGACTAATTGTTCTGTCCTCTCCTAACGGCGTATCCAGGAGCCATAAACATTAAATTCTTGTTCGGACGACACAACGAAACACTGCCCCAATTAGAGGAACGACAACAGACATAAATCCAAATTGCTCCGGAGAACCGACGAGAATTTCGCTCGGGAACTAACCTCCGTTCTGTCACTTATGAATTTCCTTGGAGATTCTAATTCTGCGCGCGGCGCTTACATAGGCTCCGAGTGCTTCGTTCACAGAGTGCTTAAGAACGACGGAGAGCTTTTGGGATTAAATCGCCATATACTCTATATCAATACGTTCTCAACAGTAAGGTTTGAAAATGGAAGTCTCTCATCAGGCGACTGAATGACGCACTATTCCTTGGTTAGTACTCAGTTTGGTCTGACGGTAGTGGTCCGTCGCGTGTAGAGTAAGCTGGCCATATGCCAGCACGAATCCTTTGCCCAAAGACGACCTGTAAGTGCTTTAATTCGTTAAAGGGGATAGAATTCCTGGTGCGGATTACTGATGGCAAATGAGACACCGGCTCACTGGATGACGATCAGTACTAACAATGGAAAACACACACGCACACACGTATATATATATATATATATATATATATATATATATATATATATATATATATATATATATATAGTATATATATATATATATATATATATATATATATATATATATATAACATACATACATACATATATATATATATATATATATATATATATATATATATATATTATATATATATATATATATATACATACACTCAATGGAAGATCTTTTTAAATAGGTATCAATATTGTTTTATATTTGTTTTTCAAAGTATGAATCCAACCAGCCGGATACTTAAAGTCGTGGAGACAAAAGAGTCATTGGTTTTGTATTCACTGTATTTTTTCTTTAAATTATGCTCCTGATGTAACTCATTTAAGCTTCAGTCAACAGGTTCAAAAGTGAACACTTGTCGTAATCTTCATTTTAAACTTCCCTTTCCTTCCAAATTCACCTTCATTTCAAAATCAAACCAGCACTCTCCTAACCGTTTATGAACTACTGATAGAAACGTACATAAAGCCAAAGGGAAAAAAACCAGAAGGAACAACAGTTAAACTGATGCCTTTGGTGAAAGAAAAGAATGGCCAGAGTTCTTTTTGGTCCGGATTCTGGAGGTTAAAATAGGAGAGCAGTTGCTTAACGATATACTCTAAGCCAAGTTCCGAAAGTAATATATCTCACAGCAGAGCCTTCTCATCTTATTTTTTTTTTTTCACACCCTCTTCTTTTTTTCATGACCGAGAAGATTAATGGGTTCTTAATGTCCTACTGCTCACAGAAATGACTTGAGAAATTTACATTCCTTCCGTATATTTCCATCACAGGGTACACAAAGAAGTTTGTTGAACTGACGTGGAGCAATATTGCTGTAGGTAACCCTGTACACAAATGTTCTATTATTTTTTCTTTTTTTTTAGTCAGTTGCTAATTGAATATTCATTACACGTTTTGCATAGAAAGGAGTGAGGAACCGAAGCCCGATGATTGGAAAGTGGGAGATATAGCAAGGATACCATAGAAAGGAGACTGATATAAATGTGATAACATTAGGAGCAGTACTTTTCTATCAGTCTGGAATGAATTTGGCAACTATAGCCGTGATGGAAATATCGATTACCAAGTATTTTCCGGTTTCATTCACGGAATTTCACTGACATTCCAGAAAATTCTTAATAGTTTGGCGTCCTGAAAGTTTATGGGTTTTATCTGT
>NC_087207.1:32111346-32133846 GCF_015104395.2 Macrobrachium nipponense | reverse complement strand
TTTTCCAAATACCAGCTAATAACTTAGTGAAGACATTAAATTGGAAATTATAAATGACTTCAGTCATGATAAATCAGTTACCCTGAATTTGAAAACTGTTTTTCTTTCCCTGCCGACACACGCTATTGTATAATACATCTATGTACATTCATAAACCTGTCGGATAAGTAGTGTAACTTAGACCTATATATATATATATATATATATATATATATATATATATATATATATATATATATATATATATATATATATATATTATATATATATATATATGAATAACTTGATCACGAAGTATATAAAACGTAATGCTATGTATAAATAAAGGTTTTTTGCCACGAAGGAAAAAATGAAAATGCGAGATAGCCGAGTACTTTCGTTCCTGTTCGGACCCTTTACTGAAGGCAAACTGATTTTACAGAGAACAACATAGTCAAAAGAAGGCTTAATATCCAAACTGACACTACAAGATTAGCAATAAGGGCGATTTTCACTCTACAGAAAGGAGGAGCCGCCTGAGGGTAGCCACACCTTGAAGGATACACCAGTAAACAAGTGATGCTTCCAGAAAACAGTGCATTTTGAAAAAACACGGGAGCATATACAATTTAATATCATGAATTTTACACAAATTTTCCCCCAAAAATTATTATTAATGAAAAGACGAAAGAAAATATAAATACATATATATCGAGCAAGAGAAAGAGGGAGAGAGAATATCGAACCAGAGAGAGAGAGAGAGAGAGAGAGAGAGAGAGAGAGAGAGAGAGAGAGAGAAATAATAACCATATACATGTGGGACTAATTTATTAGTTGTTCATTTATTTTAAGGTCTTCATAAACAAAAAATCTTACAAATATATGGGTCCAAATGGTACATTCCCAGACTAAGATTTAGGTTGTTTTTATTAGTGATTTGTATAATTGTCGATTCCAGTAAATTTCTTGAAACATAATCATTAGATCTGGCAATTACCGAGGTATCACCCCCAATTAATACAATGAGATTTTTCACTCAGATGGATAAGCAGTGCATTTGAAGTCTAGGCTGTTGTAACTGAATAAATATGCTGCTTAATACGTACACATAAATTTTTACTTGACTGACCAACGTAAAACGATGGGCAATCCTTACAAGGAATTTTGTAAATGATGTTGTTATTTGTTACGGGACTATTCTTAATTAGCATATCTTTAATGGTATTGTTATAAGAGAACACTACATTAATATTAAACGATTTAAATATTGATTTTATGGTTTCAAATCCACGAAAGTGGCAATTATACAAATCACTAATAAAAACAACCTAAATCTTAGTCTGGGAATGTACCATTTGGACCCATATATTTGTAAGATTTTTATGAAGGACCTTAAAATAAATGAACAACTAATAAATTAGTCCCACATGTATATAGTTATTATTTCTTTCTCTCTCTCTCTCTGTCTCTCTGTCTCTCTCTCTCTCTCTGTCTCTCTCTCTCTCTCTCTCTCTCTCTCTCTCTCTCTCTCTCTGGTTCGATATTCTCTTGCTTGGTGAGTCGTACCCGCGTGAAGTCAGATTAATCAACAGATATCACAAGTTTAACATACGACTAGAATTTGAGAAATATCTAGAAGTGTTCGTGAACTATCGGTGATAAGATTAGTGTGAAAATAGTAGGATAAAGCGTCTTCTAAGTTAGTTTATCAAGTGTAATACTATAAATCAGAACAAGATGGCAGTAAGTTCCAACTGCGGTAAGAGGTGGCGTAATTTGGCGTGTCTAGCAGATTCGCAATACGATGAGGTAGCAGGAAGGGAACTGGCATTTCTCATCTATGAAATCAGCAACAGTCCTAACCAAAAAGATACAAAAGCATTCATAGATATATTAGAAGGATATAATCCTTCAAACTGGAACAAATCTAATGAAAACATCTTGAAAATAATTGAAGAAGTTCCAAATAAAATCCAAGTGGTCAAGAAACTCATAAAGAAAATATACATAAACCAACATATTCCGACAAAGAAAAAGAATAAGGTGAATCTTGTGAATATCCTAATTGATGCATTAGGAAAAAAGAATGCCAAAAGCATGCAAACTGTGGTAAGGTTTGGTTAATAGCATAGTCAATCCACAAAACCTAATCAGAAAATGTGCTGCATGCAACATTCCGACCCATCCACAGTGTGCTGAGGGTAATACAAGATTTGAGAAAAGATACAAGAATTTTTTGTTCAACATGTCTATCATGGATAGACAATGTTATTAAATCAAGATTGAATGTACAAATAGTTGAGGATGAAGAAGAAGAGGAAGAGGAAGAAGAAGAAGAAAAAGAAGAAGAGGAAAACGGAAGAGAAGAACAAAAATGAAATGACAGAAAAAAAATAAGGAAAAAAACAAAGAACAAGATAAAAAGTATGGATGCAGAGATACTCATTGATACTACATATGAGGCAAATAAAGCAGATACCTACGAAGAAATTAAATTACGATATGACAACAGAAAAGCAAATCCCGAAGAGGCTCTACCCAGATCTATACAATGACGGGAAAGAGGAAAAAATAGACAAGAAAGACAAAATCTGCAACCTTTTGAAAAAGAGGGAATTGCAGATTTTGGAGAAGATGTTACTACAAACATCCTAAGATATGTCAAAAACTATGAAATATATGGTAAATGTGGCATACTTAGATGGATATGGGGATGATTGCAGAGATCTGCATCCAAAAATATGTAAAAACCTAAAAGAAGGAAAAGGATGTAAGTTCGACAAAAAATGCAAATATATGCACCCTGTAGCCATGAATCATAATCAAATAAATAACCAACCAAGTAATAAATCCAAATAAGAAAGAAACAAATAAAGAGAGAAATCAAGAATATCAGGTAAAAGAGAAAAGCAAACCACCAATGAGATATGCAGAGGTGTCAGCAAAAAATTTCAAAGCATCAGCTCCGAAATTCTACTCAAGAGATAATAACTGTATTTATTATGCAAGAGGATATTGCAGAACGGAGAAAATTGCAGATTCAGACACAAAATGAATAATTATGATGAAGGAAGATCAAAATATATGGAAAAGTTGGATTTTTAATGTCAGAATTTCGGAAATGAAAAAAAGAACAACATACCAGAACAGGAGAGAGACATGGAAAATCCTTATTACTACCAGTATTAAATGAAGGAGAAAACACGCAAACCATCATAAGTGATGAATGCGGCAGGGGGTTTAGTTACGAGTAACTCAAAAAGGAAAAATAGAGTACTTAGAAGAAACTAACCCAAAATGAAAAGAAAATAGATATAATGAATATAAGTGAAACCTGGTATTCCAAGAGACTGGAATGATGATCAAATAAAAGGGTTCCAAACTTATAGATCAGATAGAAAAAATAGGAATCAAGGGGGAACCGCAATATATGGGAAAGACAAAAAACAAGGAAAAATATTATGAGAAATATAGTAACTCAGAATGTGAAACTAATAGCGGTAGAATTGAATCTGAAAAATTGATGAACATAGTAATATATAGACCTCCTAATACTAAAGAGTTTGACTTAATAATTGAAAAATTGGATGATATATGTAGAAATCACAAGGACGGATATTCTCCTATCTGGTGACTTCAACTTTCCTTTCGTAGAATGGAAAGAACGAATAGGAGATTGTGGTTGTACTTATACATATAAAAAAGAGAGTAATAGTAGTGCAGAAGATAAGAGGCAATTTGAAAAGCTATTAGATATGCTACTAGAATACAACATTCAACAAATAAATCACCTGCCAACAAGAAAGGAAAATACTTTAGACCTAGTATTTGTGAACGAGATGAATTATGTTAAAGAAATAATAGTTTATAATGCGAATATTTCAGACCATAATGTCATAGAATTAACAGTTCATTCCAAAGCAAGTGAAAAATAGAGATAAGCAAGAAATGAAAAAAGTGGGAAGGATATGGAAAATACAAATTCTACAGTAAAAATATAAAATGGTCAGAAATTAATGAAGAATTAAACAAAGATTGGATAACATTTTCGTAAGTGATGACATAAGGGTAAATACGGAGATTATTATATAAAATATTGGAGAAAATAGTGGAAAAATATATACCGAAGAAGAAAAGTAAACATCATTCATGCATACCAAGAGACAGAAGGATCTTGTTCCAGAAAATCAGAAAGTGGAAAAAAGGTCTTGCAAAAGAAAAAAATGCATGGAAAGTTATAGAACTAAAAAGTAAGATAGAAAATGCAGAACAAAAGATTATACAATCAAAAGAAAATGAAAAACGGGACTGGAAGAAAAACCCTATTAAATATCAAGCAAAACCAAGCTATTTATACTCATATGCGAAGAAGATGAATAAAAGAAGAATAGAAATAGGCCCCTCTGAGAATTGAAGGGAGATTAACGAATGAAAAAAAGGAAATTTGCAACATACTGGCAGAACGATATAAGAGAGAATTCACCCCTAGAATAGATAATGAAGATAATGATATAGAAGTAAGGGATGAAAATAGTGAATATTTAGCTGACAGATATTAATGAAGCTGATATTGTGCAGGCTATTAATGAAATTAAAAATGGAGCTGCTGCAGGGCCTGATGGAATTCCTGCTATTTTGTAAAGAAAGTAGTTCATTCTATCGCAAAGCCACTTGCAATATTATTAAGACAAAGTGTAGATACAGGCAAGATTTATGATGAGCACAAATTAGCATATATTACCCCTACTTTCAAAGTGGATCAAGACTAGAGGCAAGTAATTATAGACCTGTGAGTCTAACATCACATATTATGAAAGTGTATGAAAGGGTAATGAAGAAAAAAAAAATATTATGAAACATTTTAATAAAAAATAATTTGTTAATAAAGGACAACATGGTTTCGTACCCGGAAAAAGTACACAAACCCAACTGTTAGTCCACCGTGAGAACATATTCAAAAATATGAAAAGCGGAAATGAAACAGATGTGGTTTATTTAGACTTTGCAAAAGCTTTTGATAAAGTAGACCATAATATATTAGCGAAGAAAATTAGAAAACACAATATCGTGGATAAAGAAGGAAGATGGTTAAAAGAATTTTTACACAACAGAAAACAGATAGTTATTGCAAACGACGAGAAATCGGATGAAGTCAAGGTAATATCCGGTGTGCCGCAAGGTACGGTGTTAGCTGCAATACTGTTTGTTATTATGATTGAAGACATAGACAATAATGTGAAGGATTCGGTAGTGGAGTAGTTTCGCAGATGACACAAGAATAAGTAGAGAAAATTACTTGTGATGAAGATAGGAACGCTCTACAAAGAGACCTTAACAAAGTGTATGATTGGGCAGAGGAAATAGGATGGTATTTAACTCTGATAAATTTGAATCAATAAATTATGGAGACAGAGAAAGAAAGCTATATGCATATAAGGGACCTAAAATGAATGACCATCACAAATAAGGAAGCGGTTAAAGACCTTGGTGTGATGATGAATAGGAACATGTTATGCAATGATCAAATAGCAACTCTGTTGGCAAAATGTAAAGCAAAAATGGGAATGTTGTTACGGCACTTCAAAACAAGAAAAGCTGAACACATGATTATGCTTTATAAAACATATGTTCGTAGTCCACTTGAATATTGCAATATGATATGGTACCCACACTATCAAAAGGATATTGCACAAATAGAGAGTGTACAAAGGTCCTTTACAGCTAGAATAGAAGAAGTTAAGGACCTAGACTACTGGGAAAGACTACAATTCTTAAAATTATATAGTCTAGAAAGGAGAAGAGAACGCTACATGATAATTCAGGCATGGAAACAGATAGAAGGAATAGCAGAAAATATCACGGAACTAAAAATATCAGAAAGAGCAAGCAGAGGTAGATTAATAGTGCCCAAAACTATACCAGGAAAAATAAGGAAAGCACACAGGACATTAATCCACTACGCACCAGCATCGATAATGCAGCGTCTATTCAATGCGTTGCCAGCTCATCTGAGGAATATATCAGGAGTGAGCGTAGATGTGTTTAAGAATAAGCTCGACAAATATCTAAACTGCATCCCAGACCCATCCAAGATGGAAGATGCAAAATATACCGGAAGATGTACTAGCAAACTCTCTGGTAGACATTAGAGGTGCCTCACACTGAGGGACCTGGGGCAACCCGAACAAGATGTAAGGTCTGTAAGGTCTGTAAGGTCTCTTGCTCGATATATATATATATTTATATTTTCTTTCGTCTTTTCATTAATAATAATTTTTTTTGGGAAAATTTGTGTAAAATTCATGATATTAAATTGTATATGCTCCCGTGTTTTTTCAAAATGTACTGTTTTCTGGAAGAATCACTTGTTTACTGCGTGTATCCTGCAAGGTGTGGCTACCCTCAGGCGGCTCCTCCTTTTTGTAGAGTGAAAATCGCCCTTATTGCTAATTTTGTAGTGTCAGTTTGGATATTAAGCCTTCTTTTGACTATGTTGTTCTCTGTAAAATCAGTTTGCCTTCAGTAAAGGGTCCGAACAGGACCGAAAGTACTCGGCTATCTCGCTTTTTCACTTTTTCCTTTGTGGCAAAAAACCTTTATATATATATATATATATATATATATATATATATATATATATATATATATCTATATATATGTGTGTGTGTGTGTGTATATATATATATATATATATATATATATATATATATATATACATAGATATATATATATATATATATATATTATATATATGATATATATATATATATATATATATATATATATATATATACACATATATATATATGCGTCGTGTGTGAATGTTTGTGCATACTTCTATTCAGGACATATATCATACATATTATTATTATTATTATTAGCGTAATTAAATCAATGTATCCTATTCGTACTTGTGCCTACGCACTACACACTAATAGGGCTTTACTTTTTCATTTTAGGCAACTGCTAATTAAATATCTACATATTATACATTTTCCATAAAATATAATGAAGAACCAAAGTTTGATGACTGGGAACTGGATGCCATGACAAAATTACCAAAGAGAGGTAACCATAGTGACTGTGGTGAGAAGAGAGCAGGCTCTTGAAAGTATGTCCTGAATCGACATGGTAACTAAGGCTGCGTTTACGGTAAGCGAATCGAATCAATTCAATTCATGAAGAATCAACAAGATTCATGATTCGTCTTGATTCTCCACACCAATTTCTGTGTAACCTTTTACACCCAGTGAATCGGCCTGATTTGAATTTACTCGATTCGCTGGGTGTGAACGGTTGCTTTGAAATTAGTATGGCGAATAAGACGAATCATGAATCGTGCTGAGCCTAGTATACATGAATTGAATCGATTCAATTCGTTGCTGTAGACTCAGCCTAGAGAGGTATTTCTATTATGTCAGCGTTGAATGAATTTAGAAGCAACAGAGGCAGTACTTTTCCGTCAGTTGTGAACGATACCTATCGTGGTCTAGAATGTTACATGCGTTTAACTCGGCAGCAGTCTTAACATTACCAATAGCATTATATACGGTGTATAAATTCAAGAGTTAGTATGTAATATATATGATTTAATTCAATATCAAACGTTCGCTATTTAAAATGTGTCGCGTATTACTTATAACAGATATTCAGCGATTTGAGATACTACGATACAATAACCAGGAAATATAAAAGTGGAAAGACGGCTGTCATATAAATATTCATATCTATTATGAAATCTATGTATCATAATCTAAAAAATTACGTAATTTACGATAGTTTAGGAATTAGGGAAGAGCAGAAATACGATCTTAATATAAATATTCTTAATCCAAAGGAGGAAAAAACATAATCATTTGTGAGATTGACAAGGAGGACCATGCAGGTCATAGAAAGCTTTTTGCTTTTTATATATTTTAGGTAACAAAATCAAACAGGCATACTACAGTGGATTTACTTAACCCAATAGTCTTAATGTGGAACGTTTTTGTCTCCAATCTTTTAATATCAAGAAAGAAAGTCATTGCAGCTAATTTAGAATACCTCGGAAACACTAAAATTATATCTATGCAATCCTTTAGTGTATATATGAGCGTCAAATATTTTTCCATTAAATGCATAATTTGAAATCTCCAGAGTATTGTTCAGGAAAAGGATTAAGAAATTACAGAAAAAGTAGCATACCTAGGGATTGCTTAAGTGATAATAACAACTGTAAGGAATAAGAGATGATATAGGATACGGGGATACTGATAAAGCAAGATAGCGATACGATTATTTCTACCTAAGTCTCAACACTAATTACTGGGAATCAAACGCTTTTTAAAAAGGAATAACCACAAATCTCAGATAACTAAGAATACCTCGTTTCATGATGCCCGTTAATTTTTTAAAAATAATCTGCAACTCGATTTTAGCTTGGAATGCATTGAGAATACAAACATTAAAATGCTATAAGGAGCATAATGTAATCCTTTGTTTCAATTTGAATGCGATGCATCTGTTGTTTAAAATCTATCACGTAATACTTTGAAAACTATTCATTAGTAACAGATGATTTGGAGCAAGTAGGAGACAATATGTTTTAACTGAGAAAATCTAAATCAGTAATAAGGAATTCATGTCACCAACGTTTCGTTACGACTCACTCATTTTTAGTTGTGTGGAGCAGTTGAATCAATTTATTGGTTTTCTAGGTCAGAATTTATATATACAAGAGGTTGATGACGCGTGCCACGCTGCCTTGGAACCCGGCGCTGATCGCCATGTCTTCCCTACCCTCCCGATCCCTTAACCACACTGCCCCACTCATTGCCGGACAAACGGTTTTGCAGGAGGAGAGTGGATGAGTTATGTCCTCCAACCCTCCCGATCCCCTATCTACCCTGTCCCCACACGGGCTGGACAAACAGTTTTGTAGGAGGAGGGTGGATGAGTTATGTCTCCTCTACCCTCCCGATCCCCTATCTACCCTGTCCCCACCCAAGCCGGACAAACAGGTTTGTAAGAGGAGGGTTGATGTATCATGTCTTCCCTACCGTCCCGATCCCCTACCCTACCCTGTCCCCACCAAGGCTGGACAAACAGGTTTATAAGAGAGGGTGGATGTGCGATGTTTCATCTAACTTGAATACCATAGTCATTTCTTAACATCAACTCCTGAAACCAGAAGAGATGTCTTCTCTCTCTTAATCATAATGGAACGACAGGAATTTCTTTTAACGTACAGATAAATGAGAGCACCTAGGAAATCCTGAGGTGACAAAGTCTGTTACTATGACATCCGTCACTTACTATCTTCAAGTGATTTCATGGATTTAAACTAGTTTAGGTTTCCCAGGCCCAGGCAACACTGAAATGTTACTAGGAAATCAATATATTTTCTTCATCCAAATAGTCAACGTTTATTGTTTGATACGCCCAAGTAATCATTAAAAAATATAGAAAAAATATTGAGATAACGTACATCAGCAAGTATAAGTATATAACGGCGCCAACTTCTGTTCTATGAAACCTATCTATTATTGAAAGATTAGGCAACATGCAGTTACTAGGAATACCCAAGGATTGCTCAGATGTGAAAAAGAGCGTTTTAGAAATATATTATTTGGAATCAAAATACTGCACGCAGATTCCAGAAATGATACCTCCTATTACGAGTCATTGTATTTATGATATTTACAGTCTTTTGTTTATGTCTTTACGGTAATCGGCAACGGGCTTATGCTAGGTACACCGCAAAGGTGGCTTCATACCGGGTTAAAACCCCTTAGGGGTCTCTATCTAGGAAAGATTCTCACTGAGTAACTGGGGAATCCTGAAATGGTGCAAAGAGCGTGAGTTTCTAAACAGGATAGAAAAATCGCTATTGTACCATTTGGAATAACTTGAAAAAAACCTACGAATTTCTGAAATGACACCTTTATAATGCCAAGTTTCCTTTATAATACCAAGTTTATCGTTCAAAAAAAAGAAAGAAAGAAAGAAAGAAAGAAAAGAAAGAAAAAGAAAGAAAGAAAGAAAAAAAAAATATATATATATATATAGTATATATATATAAAGTAAATAAATAAAATGAAAAAAAATATCCTAAGTTTTTCCAAACAGGTTGCCAAATCGCTTAAATACTATTTGGAATAACTTAAAAAAACTACAAATTTCTGAAGCTAAGTTTAATCGTTCACAAAAAAAGTAAAATAAAATAAAGTAAAATAAAATAAAATAAAAAAAAAAAGAGATCCTGAGTTTCCCCAAAAACCAAAAGGTTGCAAAAATCGCTCATACTATTGGAATAACACCTTTATAATGCGAAGTTTATCGTTCACAAAAATATAAATAAATAAATAAATACAGTAAAGTAAAATAAAATCAAAAAAGCGATCCTGAGTTTCCAAACAGGTTGCAAAAATCGCTATACCATTTGTAATAACTCAAAAAAGCCTACGAATTCCTGAAATGACACCTTTATAATGCGAAGTTTATCGTTCACAATATATATATATATATATATATATATATATATATATATATATATATATATATATATATATATATATAAGAGTTAAACTTATATAACATTAAATGCCTAGCAAAGTCTGAAAGAACACCCTCTATAATATGAGATCTGGCCCCCCCCAAAAAGAAAGAAAGAAAGAAAGAAAGACAGTCAGTAATGTTCAGCCATTAGAGGTAACACGGAACTGCGAGGGAATCATGCAATGATCATAGGAGCGAGAAAGCTTCCAGATGAGGTTTTGGACCAGGCCGTATAAGCCCCTTTGGATTTGAGCCAGTTGCCATTCCGTCTAATTGGAGGAGTCCTTCACGGCCTCATGGCAACTAGGATTTTATGTTTATGGCTCCGCGTTACGCTGCCAGTGAGTGCCTGGTGGAATTACAATACGTTCTGCTGTTAAAACAAATATACCTTGAATGCAAGCCGCCAATTTATTTCATATTCATTTGAGAATAGGCCTTGCGAAATTCAACCGCCGTCTGCCCTGTTAATTCAGCGTTTATTTTTCGCCATCATTATAACGTTTAATCTGTCTAAAATTATAAAATCCGATTGGGTCTTGTTTTTATCCTCCCTGGGTTACCCTCAGGGGGAGACATGATGCAGTCACCCACCCCCTCCAAAATTGTTTGTCCGTCCCGGCGTTGGGAGAGGGAATGGGAGGGTAGGGGAGACATCCACCCACCCCCCTCATGGAAATCTGTTTGTCCGCCCTGGGTTGGGTAGGGTAGGTGGGGGAACGGGAGGGTAGGGGAGACATCCACCCTCCTCATGCAAACCTGTTTGTTCGCCCTGGGTTGGGCAGGGTAGGTAGGGGATAGCGAGGGTAGGGTACAAAGAAAGCACCTCCGGGTTCCAGCGCCTGGAAATTAATAAAGAGTTCACATAAGAACTTTATTCATTTCAAAACAATTAGATGGGGCTATTTTTTTTTTTAAATAGTTGTATCTTTTCTTCGTATGAAAATCTCTATTGTAAGGATTCCAAGAATGTAAAAGGAACAAAGTTCTAAGACTGCCTCATATAAATTTAATTGACGTCTGGTCATTGTATAATGCTATGCTAAGTTTTCTTTCATTATATATTATATAATAATTGTTGAATTATTCTAACTGATGGTAGCAATATGGAACTCTCTCTCTTCTCTCTCTCTCTCTCTCTCTCTCTCTCTCTCTCTCTCTCTCTCTCTCTCCTTTCATACATATCCGAAAAGAGCATAGAGTGCCTTCTCTGTAGGTGCACGAAGCCGCTGGTGTTGTGTTAGTTTTCTAGTTTTCTGTAATGGGAGTTCATTTGTCTTTCAGCAGTTTAAGAGTGAATGAAAGTGAATGAGGCAATGATCATATTTAGCTTTTTTCTTGGGAGTTACTCCAAGTTGGGTGACATAGGTTAATAAAAAAAAATACTCCTAGTAGCACTGAGTTAAGTAAGCGGTCCAACTCTTCCCTTCATTCCACGCCTGGAACAAGTAAGTGCTGCAGCCACACTCGACATCAGGGCAAGGATGAAGGGTAGAAATACTATATCTTAGTTCAACCAGACCACTGAGCTGATTAACAGCTCTCCTAGGTTTGGACGGAGGGCTTAGATATTTTTACGTGGCTAGGAACCAATTACTTACCTAGCAACGGGACCTACAGCTTATTGTGTTATCCGAACCACATTATATCGAGAAATGGATTTCTAATCACCAGAAATAAATTCCTCTCATTCCTTGTTGGTAGAGCGGGGAAGCGAACTCGGACTACCAAATCGGGTATGTAACCCACTCGTCCAACCAGGAACCAGGATGAGGATCATCAGAACCAGGTACAAGTTCGTTATATTTGCTTTGGAACGCAGTGGTTATTCAGCAACGGGACCAACGGCTTTATGCGACTTCCGAACCACGTCGAGAGTGAAATTCTATCACCAGAAATACACATCTTTCAACCCTCATTTCGAAACAGCAAGCCGAGACAACGAAAGTGAAACCCTACCACCCTTCTCTAACCAGAAGACAGTAGTCCCCGCTACCCAGACCAAGTATGCAGCGGTAGACACCAACGAAGAAGGTGGAGTACACGTAAAGCCACGAGATACCATGCCTGCTTCTTCTCTTCTTCTTAATCTAGACCACTGTCCACCCCCAACTGCCTGACCGTCACTTTTACATCTTTCTGAGTTCTCCCTCCTCTTCCAGCAACCCAACCAGTGTTGGCCAAGAGAGGGTCACTAGGGAAAAACATATACCACCTACTATGAAATTCAGGGCCTCTGTAACACGGTTTTTTGGATTTTGCTCCTTATCAAAGCATCGGAGGTAGCTGAAAGTTGACATACGTATATTTTGCAACTACACACAAATTTTGTCAGCATTATCAATAACCTAAACCCGATAGTTTTAATTTTTATAGAGTAAAAATGATATAGCCGACGCCATGGCCAATGATTGCGAGCCAAGAGTCGAAAAACATTCATTACGTAAGCAAGGTAAACATCGTTTTACGAAATGTTGCCCCGCCCATCCACTAGACAGAAATCCATTCACCTTATTCCATCGGCTCTGAAACCCATAGTAGTCAAGAATGGCTAACAGGATTTGGAATTGTCCCCGTGGTTGCAAAACTGTATTTGTCTTACGACTTGCAACTTTATACAGTCAAGAGAAAGCCCGTGACCATACTTACTATAGCCTGAATAGGTAATTATTCAGTTTCTAGTTTAAATCCAATGTTTATGGTCTGATTTGTATTTAGCGTAACGTGATTATAATACTTGTAATGGCATTCAGGATTCGAAACATTTCCATTTGATTATTCACTATGCCACCAAGAGAGAGAAGAGAGAGAAGAGAGAGAGAGAGAGAGAGAGAGAGAGAGAGATAACTATTTTTGTTAAAATAAGATTTTTATCCAAAGTAAATACAAGCTTATATGTGCTAAAATCTCCAGCAGACCAACGGATCATCCGATATACATGAATTAAACGTTTAGGCCAACTGCTGGGATCCCTGAGGATCATTTAGCACTTCTTATAACTACTCGAGAAATGAGTTTTTATAGCCAGAAGTTAGATTTTCTAATACAACAATGGCCATGATAGCCTTCATTGTTATCCTGAATTACGACGCCAAACCAAAGTGGGTGGAGGCTCATGACGTCATCATTCTGATGATAATTATTGGTGAAGGTTTAAAGCCAAAATACGATACCGTCTATTTTTTTTTTTTTTTTTTTTTTTTTTTAGTAAAATAGGTAGATAGCCGATAAATAAATTGCTTGACATTGGATACAGCAGTTATCAAATCAAGCTTGTCTACTATGTTTTTGAAAATTACCAACTATTCCCTACATCTTGTCAATCTGATTGTGACCTATAAAGTAGATTATAATTTTTTAGGACACTTATTTTGGGAGTTAGACTAATAATCACAGTGTTTTTGTATTTATTAACATATTTTGTTGGTTTGTTCATTATGACAATTATCAGTGGAGAGGTTTCAGAGTTCTTAAAGGTGTACTGCTTTGCTTGTAATTTAAAATTTTTGTCCATTGTCTTGCAGGAAGGGGTAATAGCCTTCGTCTCGTATAGCCAATCATCCATCGAGAAAGAGGGAAGAAATGCTGTCAAAAGTTACGTAACGAGTGCGTTCGAAACCTTATCTCTGAGTAAGTTGGCCCGTCTTCAAAAAAGGTCACTTTTACATTATAAGTACCAAATTTATTCAACCTACGTAATGCAGAATACAGTCAAAATTTATGTGTAGATATAATGTGTATTCTGAATAAGCGTTATAACTATGAAATGCATAGATAAAAAGTTATTGCCAAAAAACCGTGTTACAGAAGCCCTGAATCTCATAGTAGTACAGTTAAAGACCTCGTAAGTCTTTTCGAGAAAATAACAGGGGAGCCGGTTCAAAGATATGGTGTATCCAAGCCCACTTCACACCCAGAATTTCTATCCTAAAGTAGCTGTTGGCCGTTTTGAATAATAGCTGTTCCTACGATCCCCACGCCTAAATTTTTCTATTTTCTAGAGCAAGTGAAATCTTTGAAGCATTCTCCTTAGGGTTTTATCCGATCTCTGCAATTTATTTCCCTTTCCTTACTGGGGCTCTACAACTAAACAATTCCTACTGCTAATGGATACTAGAGTGTTTAAAGTACGGGTTTTCAACCTGCGGTACGCGTACCTCCGGGGGTACGCCAAGGGTCTGTCAGGGGGTGCGCGGTCCCCATGGCACTCGAATGAATGTTAGATGCCGACCTTCAAAGTGCTTTAGCAAAAACTGCTTCTCGGCCAACTAGGATAGTTGCTGAAAACAATTTCAACCATTTCATTAACTACCTTTGCAGCTGATGTAATAGTAAGGTATTTTGTTTTTGCAGCTCAGTACCATAACCTTGAATTTTTTTCATGTTTACAATGTATAAGTTATATCAGGAGAGTTATGTACTTACTTCCCTTCTGTACATTTTTTTTGAGTTGGTTTTGTTTTCCACGCTATACAAAGTGAAGGGGGTACATTACTGTCATTACAAATACCCGAAAGGGTACGTGGGGAGGAAGAGGTTGAAAACTCCTGGTTTAAAGGGTTTATTTTCCTAACTATAATCTTATTCCTTTTCCTTCTAACCAACCGTTTTTTTTTTACCTCTTTCCAGATAACATCTTTTGTTACGGGCTGCTCTTTAAGCAAGAGCCCGTGCGATCAACGACAACCCCTGGTTTCATTTGCCTATCGAAACGTTAAGGAAATTTGGACATTAATACATAATTTACCAGATGCTAAAGAGACATCCATTCGAGAGATTGAGAGACTGTCTTATTGACACAACGGAAACTAGATGGTGCTTCTGTTTAATGATCGTTGTCTGGAAGGGGTCTTGCATCCTGTTCTGAATTATGTTCGTGGAAACACTCCTTAACCCTCACATTCTCACCAAAGGCTTTCCTGTTTTACCTTTCCCGTCTGGAAACCTGCCCCAGTTGGAAATATCTGCAACAATACATCTTTTTATCGGTAGCGTAAGGAAATGACTTAGAAATATACGTTAATAATGAAAGAATCTTATAAAATATCCAATGTTAGGATTCTTAAAAATATCCCTCAAAGATAAGTTAAGTAGTTCTTTTCAGTTAAACTAAATTTGTATGTCCGACTATTGGTATCTACGGGCTGCTCTATGAGCAAGAGCCCGTGCTGATATAATGCCAGCTTGATTTTAAACAAAAACGCTTCTTTCGAGTTAATATTATTGTAATTATTAATATTATTGAAGCTACAACACTAATTGGAAAATTTTTTCTACAAACCCACGGCCTCCAAAAGGAAAAGCTGGCCCTTAAGGAATAATAATAATAATAATAATAATAAAATAATAATAATAATAATAATAATAATAATAATAATAATAATAATAATAAAAGTAATTGCTGCCTCAGCTGCGTAAAGTCAGTTTAAGCAACAATGAGAAAACAATAATTAGAAAAATAGAGAAGAACCTTTATAAAATTAACGCAGCTGAGGAAGCAATTACTTTTGATAAAACATGTTTAAAAGAGGGTTTGCTTCCAGCATACACTAACGTAATAATAACAATAACAATAACAAATTACGAAATGAGCAGATTTTGGGAGGGATGGCCATCGCGGTCTCTTATTCTACAAAAATCGAGAAGAAAATTCGGAGCATAAAAACGGAGCGTTGTGAGGCCGAAGAAAAGTTTGCCAGAGGTGATGGAACACCGAAGTTTTCCTCCCTCTGGAGACCCAACCCCGACTCTCTCATTCTTCTTGCCACTCTCCTATATTTTCATTTACCCCCTCTCTCTCTCTCTCTCTCTCTCTCTCTCTCTCTCTCTCTCTCTCTCTTTTCTCACCGTTTCCTCACGCTGCTGTTTCTCCCTCAGCTCTCTTGGTCTTCCTTTCGTTCCCGTCACTTCTTTACTTATTTTGCTGAGTTCTTTTATCTTTTGGTTTAGTGGATATTTGTTTTATTCTTTGTTCAGTGACTTCGATGTTCATTTCACAGTTATTGAAGATAAGAATATTCTCCCGGAAATTTCTGACGAAGAATTCTTTTTCCAAGACGAGGATTACCTCAAGATTCTTTATTCTCTTCTAGAGAAGTTCAACCGAAAAAATGGAAAGCGGAAATAAAACTGTAAGCTTCATTAGTGGAATAAAGCCAAATCCAAGGTTATATGCTTCTCTGAACTTTGACCTATTATGCATGACCTTCACCTCGACCTTTGATTCCATTATTCCATTACCTAAAAATCTCAACAACCATTGCCAATAGATGGCCCACTGACTATAACGTCTGCATCTTAAATATATTAAAATTTAGTGTTTGAAAGAAGAACAAAAGATAAAAAAGCTAACCGGACGGTTATATAGAGGACTAGACAGATCCACTAAGTAATACTATTCCTGCTATAAACAAATATCATTGTTTTAGAGGTTTATATCAAGCCACATTCTTTAGGTCTAAGCTCAACTTTCACCTCTACCCCCAACCCCCCACTCTCTCTTTCTGTTTCACTTTTATTCTGTTCTTACCTTTCATAGAGACCCAAAAAGAACCCTTTAAGATTCTTTCCTCACCCCGCCCCCTCTCCCCCACCCCATCTGTCTGTCTGTCTGTCTCTTTCCATCTTCTGCTTTTAAATAGCGAGTGATAAGAGAACGATTTTAAATCCTTTCCAACAAGCTTCCTCTACAGACACCTTTTCGTTCCTCTCTTACATCTTTATTCACCTCCCAGGTAAAGGTGAAGGGGGGCCACACTTTTTGTTTTCCTCAAAGGAATGAATGGTTCTCAAAACAGGAAGAATTTTCCATCGATTATTTGGCTGCTGCAGCTTACCAAGGGTGGAGGAAAGGTGTGGCCGCGGCTTCAAGGACAGGGAGGGGGAGCGGGGATGTATAAGAAATTTTTTTTAGCCATCCTCAATTCTGTATGCGAGCAACTTTATACCTGTCGGTCCAGAGAAAGTCTGGAAATGTTGCTTTTTTGGCATAAACTATACCATATTGCAAAAATGATTATGAACAAATGGAACTCTAAATGCCATTCTAGTGAGAAAATGCTTTTTGAATTATTTTGAACTGCTGTGATTTTTTTCTGGAAGCTCTGTTTGTGAGATACAGGCAAATTTTCCTTCAAAAACAGAAAAGAATTTTTTGGCTTATTTTTTTACTTACACTACAAGGCATAATATAAGGAAATATATTTATAAATGAAAGGCTTAGTGTAAAATTGTATTTTACACAACTTTGAACCCCCTGTAAATTTTTTCTGGAAGCCCTCAATTACGAGATAGAGACGAATTTTCGGACACAACCGATTTCGGTTCGGCGGCCGTCTTGGCGGCCATCTTGGAAAAAATATCCTCATATTAGAATCGCGCACCTGAGCTAAAAATCATTCCTAGACACCAAAGAAACATTTTATGAAGAGAACTGCTGTATGCACCTCCGTGCAACAGTCACCACCTATGCGGCTTCTAGACTCTTCAGAAAACTGTTCGATTCCCCTTTTCAGTTGAAAGCTTTCTGTAAATATTTATCTTTTAAATATAAGGACATATACATAACTGTGGATATGTTTCTCTATTTCACGACTCATACTACTATGAGTATTTAATCATGATAATAATTATAATTCAGGACTCATGCAGAAGAGTGTGCTCGTAGAAACAGAGCACGTAGTAAGAAAAATGATGGAATCTTAAGGAGGCAGGACGCAACCCGGAACCCCACACTATAAAACAACCCAGTCGAATAGGATGACTGTGATAGACGAAATAAAAATAGATAAATAAATAAATGATTAAAAATGAATGAATATGTAAATAAAAATAATAACACTTTGCATATTCCTACACTCCCTATCCATTCTCCTTGGATTCCATACTGGCGTACCTTTTTCATTCCACATTTTTCTTTTTTCTATAGAAACAGGACCAGCCATTTATCTATTTATTGTCTGCATTTACACAAAGAATGGTGTATTCCGTACTGACGATTCAATTTCGAATACCTCACTTAAATTGTCAATGACTGGAACAAAAACATACTACTAATTGTCGGAATTTTAAGTTGGCTTATCATTCCACTCAAAAGGGTAGAGAGAGAGAGAGAGAGAGGAGAGAGAGAGAGAGAGAGAGAGAGAGAGAGAGACTCCTATTTCCTATTGTACTGAGAAAAATTAAACATTTGCAAACTGTTTTGTATCTCGAAAAGTTACAGTTGTATTCTAATTAAATTCTACCTTGAGGCTGTCAAAAAAACCATGTTATTTATTTAAAAAAGACCTCTCTCTCTCTCTCTCTCTCTCTTTTCTGTCCACGTCTAAGATCTTGCAATGGAGAGAGAGGCTGCATGAGAATCGGATATATAGAAGCAGCTGCGAATGCTTTGGTTTAACCTTTTTTCCTTTTTTCCCCTTTTGTTTTTTCCCCAAACGAACTTTTTTTATTTCGATTTTAATGGAATGGCGACCATCTTCGGTGGAGGGTGGTTAGGAGGCCCCTATCTAAACAAACACCTGGAAATGTACAATGCAGCGGTTACCGAATCGTTAAATAAACCTCTTTGCTGGGGAAGCTTCATCAAAGGAGATCAGTAAACAGTAGCAAGCACTGACATGGCAAACTTAGTCGAGAAACAGCTGTTTGCTGATGCCAGTTACCGCAGCTATCGGACGTTTATTTAAAGTTGGTTACAGTTATCGATTTGCGAATCTTCCGCATTATGCTACATTTAGCAGCTAACAGTAATGATGTCGGTCAAATTCAATCAGCTGATGCTTTTTAAGACTGTAAGCATTAGAGAATATAAATGACGCATGATCACAATGTTTACATTATATAAGGTAAGAATTTCAGACCTTGCTGTCAAACATTAAAGCAGAATCACTTTAAATAAGAATTTTCTCATAAACGCACTTTCCCACTTCTGGGGTATTAGGGGCCTTCCTTTCCCATATCTCTCCCACTCCCTCTATCCTATCCTTTCTATATTTATTCACGATCCACTGGAAAGAAAATCCCATATCACTATTCTCTTGACAATGCAATTCTGATTATAAATAGAAAGTAAGAGTTCTCTCTCTCTTTCTCCCTGCCTGCCTGCCTGTCTGTCTGCCTGTCTCCCTCTCTCTCTCTCTCTCTCTCTCTCAAAAATATGTAAAATGTAAGCGAGAAATACCCATTAATGGACGATCACGTTATGATAATTTTTATCGTGAACATCTATTTATTCATAGAACTCTCTATTTCACAACCCACACCTTTCACAACAGTTTTTATTTTCGTAAACACAAATCTCGGCATAAAAATGTTTAAATCAACGCTTTCTGTAAAGCTATGAAAACCCAGTAAAACTAATGATAGAAATTAATGGAGTTATTTGTGATCGGACAAAATAATATGACAAATTACGCCCAGGAAACGCTTTTATTGATGCTTGCGAACAACGTTTAAAAGCAGGTATTTTTCTTGTATAATAAGAAACAATTGAATACCAGTTGTGGCATAAATCACGAATCTCCATATTGCCATTGTACACCGGTAATATATAACAGGAGTCGAAAGCACACAAAACAATGAGATCAACACAAAAGAATTTATATTATTTTCAGCGCTGTGGCATAGAAAATGATTCATAATTCTGCGGTTATGAAAAA
Source organism: Macrobrachium nipponense (assembly GCF_015104395.2). Lineage (NCBI taxonomy): Eukaryota > Metazoa > Arthropoda > Malacostraca > Decapoda > Palaemonidae > Macrobrachium > Macrobrachium nipponense. The sequence goes on along the minus strand of NC_087207.1, from coordinate 32,113,672 downwards.
TAAGTGTTTCAACATTAAAAATGAAACGGATTATAGTTAAATAAAACGAAGAATCAAATTATGAATTTAAAGTATTTATATTTTAGTATTCACAAATTTAATCTTAAAAAAAATAAAAAACATCTATCACTTAAAAAGAATTCCCTGTTGGCATTGTAATGTTACTCGTTAATTAATGTTTTAATCTGGGGATTTTTTCGGACGTAATAGATTGCAAATATAAAATCTTTTATATATATATATATTATATATATATATATATATATATATATATATATATATATATATTATATTATATATATATATATATATATATATATATATATATATATATTATACATATATATTTAGTTAAATAAACTTGTATCTATTACGTGCGAAAATTTCCCGCCCCCTTCCACACATATATAAGTCTGTGTGTGTATATTGGTAAATGTATGTATGATAATATAAAAATATATTTAATTATATATATATAATATATATATATATATATATATATACATATATATAATAATATACATAATATATAATTATATAGTATATATATATATATGTATATATATACTATATATATATATTATATATATATATAAGTATATGGATATATAATATGTTCAATGAACACTTATCCTCCTTTTTGATGAAACGGTTTTCTTTAGTGCAATAATGGAACTTTCAAAACATCGACTGAAAAACATAAATATATATTATTCATATGATTCCTTTTGATACATACATTACTCCACAGAAACATCCACCGGATATGATTTACTGTTTTCGTTACAAGAAACTTGAAAGGGAGAGGGACGCATCAAAGGTAAGGAATAGTATGAGAAAAAGGGAAGGAATAATTATCAGTTGATATATTTTTCAGTTCTGGCCGTGAGGAATGACAAAAAACTGTGTTTACATAAGAGAACTAATACTCATCTTTCTCTTTGATGTTGATGATTGGGTCAAGCCTGTACAACCCGCACATTTGTTTTTATAAGTAATTCCTAAAAAACAACAGAAATAGTAAAGAACAAACAAACTTCAAGTATATTAATGGAACAGAATAAAGAAAAAAACGAAACGAAACACTCCCAAGAATAAAACATGCATACAATAAAGATTGGTTTATCCTCGTTCACTGAACAAACCTACAAGTTGTTTCATGAACAAGTTGCTCGTGCTGGCATAAGGCCAACTCCATTCAAAACAATAACTACAACGAAAAAAAAAAAAAAAAATCCTCGCAAAAATTCTATTTGGTTTTCTTAAAATTGTCTGTAGTCTTTAAAATTAAAATTTTTAGACTTTTTTGCTGACTAAATGTTCTAAATAGTCACTAATATGAAATTGCTTGAAAGTTTGTAATTTAAAATTTTAGTTCATTTGTCAGGAGATAAGTCATAAGTACACACACACACACACACTCATATATATATATATATATATATATATATATATATATATATATATATATATCTATATATATATATATATATATATATATATATATAACGGTTTTATTACTGCTTTTATATATACATATGTTGGTAAACAGCTAGAAAAGTTGAGTGTTCTCGAAAGTTTCCATTTTAAAAGTAAAAAAAGCAGTATTGTATTTTACTATGTTTTTCTATGGTAATAAGATTTTTTCTGTTAAAAATAGACTACTAAAACTTTTTAAGAGAATTTTATCCACAAGTTAATGTTAAGAGTGTTCAAGCCTAATGGATACTATTGGTGGTTTTGTTTTAAGTACAAAGACATCGTACCCAGAACTAGAGTCTTATGTAGTTTATAAATTCGAGTGCAATCGCTGTAATGCAATTTACGTGGGAAAAACAAATCGCCAAGCACGTGTACGATGGTTTGAACACTTAAGAAAAATAGTCAGGACAAAACAGGCTTTTAGCAAAACCACCATTCAGTGCCATACGGGATCACGGAGAAAATAGTGATCCCCTCTAAGGTTAGATTCATTTTCCATTCTCTCTAGTCGAGTGGCCCCCATGGAGCTGGCAATAGTAGAAAGTCTCTACACTTTAAAGTTGAAACATTCCTTCAGTAACAACGAGAGGTCCACGGAGATGCTGTGTTTTTAAATTTTTAGTGTGTATGTTTGTATGCCTTCATGATGCAGATATTTACTTTTTTTTTAATATTGCTTCCTTTCCTTTACTTTGCTTGCTTGTGACATTACTTTTTTTTTTTATTATATATACAATGTAACCTTTGTGTAACATTACTTCATTCTAATGATCGATTGTAATTTAGTGATTTTTAATTTTTTTCTTTCTTTCTATTATATATATATATATATATATATATATAT
>NC_087207.1:32106346-32108846 GCF_015104395.2 Macrobrachium nipponense | reverse complement strand
GGAAAAATAAACAACGAAGTTTATCTTTCCTTCGTGGCTTATACTTTTTATATATATATGTATATATATATATATATATATATATATATATATATATAGATTATATATATAATATATATATATATATAATATATGTGTGTGTGTGTGTGTGTGTGTGTGTGTATGTGTGTGTGTGTGTCTGTGTGTGTGTGTGAGTGTGTGTGTGTGTAGATATGGATAAACTTCCAATAAAAGTTTGACATTTCATTCTGCATCGCATCTCATTTATGGAAGTTATCCGTGTTTATTTCAGTTGTGTTATAATCTACGATTAGATGGCACTTTATCTTTTTCATTAAAATGCAGTGACTTGTTCGTATTTTATTTTTTACTTCAAAAGCAACAACTACATTTGTAGTAGTCATAAAGACACTTAAGCTAAGCAGACGAGTAATAATTAATGTCAGGACAGGGATTGCAATTTACCTCCTCGGATGTGTTCAGGCTCTTATCAAAAAGGCAAAATTACCTGACCCTAAAATAAAGAGAATTCCTTGTTAAGTAATTAACACTTTTTTATTATGAGGGCTTTACCTCCATAGTAGAAATTTCCTTGTGCTTCAAAGGAAATTTCAGGGCCAGACCATTATTTCAGCAAAATCACTTTACGCTTTGCAAAACACGAGCTGATAACCTAGTTTTTCAAACTATGTTTCTTGTGTACTTCATAGTAAATTGCCTATTTTTTTCTCTTAATAACAAACGGTTAAACTTTATAGTCTTGCTCTCGGAAAAGAAGTGAGCAATATTCCGCAATTAGAGAAACGATAAAAAGGGGAAAAAATAAAAGAGTTTTTAGCTTATAATAACACGAAACGTTTAATTTTCTTTAAAAGGTTATTTTGTGCCGCTTCGCATGAATGGCGAACGTTTTAAGTCTCCTTTTGTTTGCTTGTGACTACAGTGTTTTCTTCGAATGGAATGTAATATAGAGTTTAGGCCAAAGGCCAAGCACTGGGACCTACAAGGTCATTCAGGGCTGGAAAGGAAATTGAAAGTAGGTACTAGGTTTGACAGGTGTAACTGAAGGAAAACCTCGCCGTTGCGTCTTTGAAATAATTGTTAGGAGAAGGTGGACAGCAAGATGAAGGAATGATCATTTGAATGAAAGTGAGGTACAGTAAAAATGAATGAAAGGGGTTGCAGCTAGGGGCCATAGGGAGGTTGCAAAGAACCTTTAGTAATGGCTACAGTGCACCGTGTGAGGTGCACTAACGGCACTACACCCCTACCGGACAGCGTTTTCATCTACAAGGGATACCTCCTTCAGTTGCATCTGGATGGGATCAGGGGAGCAGTACTGCAAGGCCCAAGAATTTCGGAATCGAAAGGTCAACATTAAGGTTCGTATTCCTTTTGACACCTTTTGAAAAGGAGATTTCATTTCAGTTGCTTCGTCAGTCGTACTCAAAGTTTTCATAATCAAACTTTTCAGGGGGAAACTCGATGTTTATTGTAAAAGTAAATTACATTTCAATAACATTTAATCTAAAATATGAACTTTTTTTTATCGATAAAAGAGAAGCAAATTCTGGAATAGTAATAACATTATTGATAACCAGAGCAATATTAACAGCAGTGATAGCAATAATGCAAGAGATATCTGTCACTAGTAATAACAGTAATAATCTCCTTTTTTCGTTCATCCAGGCTCCATCATCTAATGAAAATTGATTCACCCTCGAAATGTTGAAAGCAACATTTCGGTTTTAAGTTAGGACACAAATTTATTTAGGTTCGTCGAACATCTGCCATGGACTTCTTCGATTCTTTTTATTTGGATAATGAATATGACTTCAGATAAAAATATATGAGTATTTAACCTATACAAGAATGTTCTAAAAGTGATAATTTGAATTTATGTTAGTCTCTATATTCATCTGGAATAAATATCCAGTAAAAGTTTTGCCCAGTGAAAATAATTGTTTCTATTTTCATTGTCTCATTTAATAGTCTTGCAGAAAGTGCTGTGCAATGTAATCTGTTGGGAAATGGACTTCGGAAGGGAGAGGAATGTTCAGGATATGTCAGTCTCTCTCTCTCTCTCTCTCTCTCTCTCTCTCTCTCTCTCTCTCTCTCTCTCGCTGTCCGTCACATGTCTAAAACAAAGCTTCGACCTTCCTGCATCAAGATTTCCTTCGCAACTTCGGAATGATGAAGGTTTTGCTCAAGACACATGTTTCGTCTTCCACTCTCTCTGTCTAAGGGAAAAGCAAAACTAGACATTATTAAAAGGAATTACTTTGGATATCCAGAATGACGAGGAAATGTTCAAGATATATACAGTATTGTGTCAGTTCTTTCTGTGTCCCTCTCTCGCTCAGAAGTACGAACTCAGCATCTATATCATTATTACGAGAAATTGATTTGGAACTCCTACAAGCTGAGGGAATTTTCAAGATTATTTATCATGCAGCATGAGCATATTCTCTCTCTCCTTCTCCTTCTCATATCCTCTCTC
>NC_087207.1:32096346-32101346 GCF_015104395.2 Macrobrachium nipponense | reverse complement strand
ATATATATATATATATATATATACATATAAATATATATATATATATATATATATATATATATATATATATATATATATATATATATATATATATGCATGTTTTATTCTTGGAGTGGTCAGTTTCATTTTTTTTCTTTATTATGTTTTCCATTAATATACTTGAGGTTGTTTGTTCTTTATTATTCCTGTTGTTCAGAAATTACTCGTATAAATAAATTTGCGGGTGCACAGGCTTCCACCAATCATCTACATCAAAGAGAAGGATGAGTATTAGTTCACTAATGTAAACACAGTTTTCATTCCTCACTAAAGTATTGAGAACTATAGGATCTGATAATTATTCACTCCCTTTTTCTCATACCATTCCTTACCTTTGATGCGTCCCCCTCCCTTTGAAGGTGCTTGTAACGAAAACAGTAAATCATATATTGTGGCGGTTTCTGAGGAGTAATGTATCAAAGCAAATCATTTTGAATAATGTATATTCCTATTCTTCAATTGATGTTGAAAGTCCACATTGCACTAAAGGAACTGTTTTATTAAAAGCATGAATAAGTGTTTTTGAATATATATATATATATATATATATATATATATATATATATATATGTATATGTATATATATATATATATACACACATATATAGTCGCAGTAAATGAGCGGCTACTTGGAAATCTTAGCTTGATGATAAATAACAGTGCCAAGACCAGGAAGAACATTCTTTATTAAACGAGCTTTCGAGGTTTAAAACCTCATCTTAAGGCTGAAAAAATGACAAGGATGAGAAATCACTAAAACATTACATTAAAATGAATTGTCTTATTAAAAGCTTCAGTAAGAACATAAAATAAAACGAACATCACATACAAACTAAAAATTAAAAACTACGAAAAAACTAAAAGATAACGCAAAACATATAAAAACAGAAAAAAAATAAAATTAATATGAAAGGTAAACAAACTACACTCAAAAATAAAATGGCTAACGACCCACTTTGTGTACCTACTATGAAACTATATGATAGCTTGTTGAATACCGGACGAGCTGTTGTTCAATTCCTGTTTCATTTTCTTAATAAATAGCGACTCTGAAATTAAAAGGTCCAGTCTATTTGAGCAAAAAGACAGTACTCTAAAATCTAGGTGAGTGAAAGGATGGTCCTTTGCTAAACTGTGTTCCCTTATGGCAGAAAAAGGTGGTTTAGAAAGAGGAAACCTAGTTCTAACGGAAAGACCTCTATGTTCCAAAATTCTGTGTCTAAGCCAGCGGAAACTGGATCCCACGTATCGCAGACCACACTGCGAACAGGTAAACAAGTAAACGACACTCGAATTAAGGTCCACAGGAAGAGCAGGCTTCTCCCTCAAAAGTGATCCTACAGCAAAAGGGTTAGTAAAAACAAATCTGAAACTAACTTGAGGAAAACTATGCTTAAGTATTTCTTGTAACTTTTTTCGTACCAAGTAGCTACTATGACCAAGGAAAGGCAATTTAATATACTTTACATCTTTACTAGCAGTACTGTACACCGGTCTGGGACAAAGTTCTCCTGTAGAAAATTTTTCAGAACTTTGTAAAAGACAAATACGGGATAAGAATTTTCGGAAAAATAATTCTGGAGGAAGACCATGTTTTGATGAAATAAATTAAAATCACAACAGACATTGTAAGCTCTATAATAGTACGAATTGAATTAATTTTAAACAACTTTGGTGAAAAACTAAGATAATTCAATCCCAAGCCAGTAAAAGTACTTTTCCTATAAGCGGAAGTCTCAAATTTACCTTTATTTCTGTGTACCTGAACATCTAAAAATGACAACATATTATCCTTTTCTGTCTCACAAGTAAAAGAAATATTAGGATGACGAGAATTAAAATATTCAAAAAATAAATCCACGTGTGAACGTTCCTTAAACACAAGGAAAGTGTCATCCACGTACCTACGGTAATACAAGGGTTTGAAAGCAACAGGGGTTTGAAAGCAACAGGGGTTTGAAAGCAATAGGGCATTCAGACATCCAAATCTTTTCACAATAACCCATGAAACAATCTGCATATACAGGTCCAAGGTTTTTTCCCATAGCAACTCCATCTACTTGATTATATTATTTACCATCAAAAGTAAAAATGCCATCAGTTGTAGCCAATTGTAATAATTTTTGCAAATCTACTTTACTAAGTCCAAAAGTTGTTATGTGGTTTTCACATATATTATTAAGAATAATGTCAGTTGTTTCTTTTAATGGGATGTTTGTGAAAAGAGAGGTTACATCAAAACTGCCATTACAACATCTTGGTTTAAAATCGAAAGAAACTCCAATTCTTTACAAAAACTTGAAAGTATTTGGGACATTAAACTCACTAAAAGTTAGAGGTTTTAAAAAAGGAACCAGAAACTTTGACAAGTAATAGCTAAAAGTGCCAATTGAGGATATAATGGGTCTTAATGGGTTTTCTATTTTATGAACCTTAGGTAGACCATACATGTAAACGGGCTTTGACCCTGAAGCAAATAAATCACTATAGGTAAGCTTCCCAATCTTACTCCTCTCCAAACTTTCTTAACATCCCTATTTAATTTGTCTTCTAATTTCAAAATCGTGACTCGCAATATCTACATTTAACATCTTAAATTTTGTATTGTCAGAGTATTTCATTCATTTTATCTAAATAATCAGACCTATTCATCACTACAACACCCCTACCGTTATCTGGTTTTGTAATAACAATACTAACATCGTTCTTAAGATTACGTAAAATATTGATTCTGTCTTTATTTAATTGATTGTCACCCTCCTTTCTACGATTAAAATTTTGAAAGGCCTCATTTGTAATTACAGAAATTTTGTTAAAAATAGAAATAAGGGTTTCACTACCACAGATGTCACAGTTTCTTAAAGTTGAACACAGTTTTTCAAAACTTAAAAAGTACTTAAAGAAATTGAATTTCATGGGAGTCAAGGCAAACTCAAGACCAAGAGAAAGAACATCCTTTTCCTCTTGTGTTAAATTTGTGTTAGAAAGATTAAAAATTACTTTACTACTATCTATTTTCTTACTAACGTCCACACCTAGATTTCTCAACTTTCTGCTGTGCGTAAGCCTAACATCTGTCAATTTCTTATCAACATTGGAATCCAAAATAGAAGACAGGCAAGTGTAGTCCAGAAAAGAAAGATTATTCCTTAAATCCCTATTTAATGAAGACACTTCAGTAAAAATTACCTATTTCTTACGTCTTTGCCTTTAACCTCAAAGTCTTATAATTTAAACTGCCATGAGAGATATATACTCGTGTTACGAAAATCTCTGGAATAAACCTTAAATTTAATGAAATTGGGAATAACACGGAAATCCTTGCAAGTGTTCAGAAATCGTATGTCCTCCTCAATCTTCTTGGATCTATAGCGTACCTTCTCAGTCCGTCTAAACAACTGTAGCGTTGAGCGGCCATAACGTCTCAAAATAGTCTTAGTAATTGGGCGGCTACTTGGAAATCTTAGCTTGATGATAAATAACAGTGCCAAGACCAAGAAGAACATTCTTTATTAAACGAGCTTTCGAGGTTTAAAACCTCATCTTAAGGCTGAAAAAATGACAAGGATGAGAAATCACAAAAAAATTACATTAAAATTAATTGTCTTATTAAAAGCTTCAGTAAGAACATAAAATAAAACGAACATCACATACAAACTAAAAATTAAAAACTACGAAAAACTAAAACATAACGCAAAACATACAAAAACAGAAAAAAATAAAATTAATATGAAAGGTAAACAAACTGCACTCAAAAATAAAATGGCTAACGACCCACTTTGTGTACCTACTATGAAACTATATGATAGCTAGTTGAATACCGGACGAGTTGTTGTTCAATTCCGGTTTCATTTTCTTAATAAATAGCGACTCTGAAATTAAAAGGTCCAGTCTATTTGAGCAAAAAGACAGTACTCTAAAATCTAGGTGAGTGAAAGGATGGTCCTGTGCTAAACTGTGTTCCCTTATGGCAGAAAAAGGTGGTTTAGAAAGAGGAAACCTAGTTCTAACGGAAAGACCTCTGTGTTCCAAAATTCTGTGTCTAAGTCAGCGGGAACTGGACTTAGACACAGTGGTCATATTAAATGGAGTTAATTGGGAGACGTTCAGTCAGGTTTTTTGGTGAATTTCTGAGGTCATTATCTGATAGTAGTATGTCTGAGGTTAATTTTCTTTTTTGGTTGACCGATGACTTGACTGGCATACTTAAACACCATAATCGTCGTTCCCCGACGCTAGCAAGACGCCCACCAGCCGTTGCAGAGATGTTGCTGTCGTTTGCCCAGGGTACTTAAGGGAGTTTAGTCCAAGATGCAGAAAAAGTTTATACACCCAATTGTTTTTGGAGATGAAGCGTGATAGACATTACTTTGTACTGCCAGAGACGTGGAGTTATTGCTATATTTTATGTTTTGAGCCGGCCAATGTGTTTTTTATATATATGAGCTGATTTATGTGGTCTGTGGGCTAGCCAGGATAGTGGCGAGTAATCAGATTAAAGACTGATTAATATGTTCGTGATGACATTTCTTAGTATTTTTAACTCTAATAACACGAAGCGTTTAATTCTCTTTAAAGTTTTTTTCGCTTCTCATGTAAGCGCTTGTGAACGTTTTAAGTCTCTCCTTCTGTTTCCTTGTCGAATGGCCGAGTAATAAATAAAGACTGATAATATGTATCGTTGTGACATTTCTTAGTATTTTTAACTCAAAATAACACGAAGCGTTTAATTCTCTTTAAAAGTTTTTTTGTGCCGCTTCTCATGAATGGTGAACGTTTTAAGTCTCCTTCTGTTTCCTTGTCGAATGGAATGTAATATAGAGTTTAGGCCAAAGGCGAATGCACTGGGGCCTACAAGGTCATTCAGCTTTGGAAAGAAAATTGAGTGTAGGTACTAGTTTTGATATGTGTAACTGAAGGAAAACCTCGCCGTTGAGATTTTGAAATAATTGTTAGAAGGT
>NC_087207.1:32057527-32087527 GCF_015104395.2 Macrobrachium nipponense | reverse complement strand
TGCGTTTACGGTAAGCGAATCGAATCAATTCAATTCATGAAGAATCAACAAGATTCACGATTCGTCTTGATTCGCCACACCAATTTCTGTGTAACCTTTTACACCCAGTGAATCGGCATGATTTGAATTTACTCGATTCGCTGGGTGTGAACGGTTACATTGAAGTTAGTATGGCGAATAAGACGAATCAGGAATCGTGCTGAGCCTAGTACATGAATTGAATCGATTCAATTCGTTGCTGTAGACTCAGCCTAGAGAAGCATTTCTCTTATGTCAGCGTTGAATGAATTTAGAAACAACAGAGGCAATACTTCTCCGTCAGTTCTGAACGATACCTATCGTGGTCTACAATGTTAGATGCGTTTAACTCGGCAGCAGTCTTTACATTACCAATAGCATTATATACGGTGTATAAATTCAAGAGTTAGTAAGTAATATATATAATTTAATTCAATATCAAACGTTCGCTATTTAAAATGTGTCGCGTATTACTTATAACAGATACTCAGCGATTTGAGATACTACGATACAATAACCAGGAAATATAAAAGTGGAAAGACGGCTGTCATATAAATCTAAAAAATTATGTCATTTACGATAGTTTAGGAATTAGGGAAGAGCAGAAATACGAACTTAATATAAATATTCTTAATCAAAAGAAGGAAAAAACATAATAATATGTGAGATTGACAAGGAACACCGTGCAGGTTATAGAAAGCTTTCTGCTTTTTATATATTTTAGATAAAATCAAACAGGCATACTACAGTGGATTTACTTAACCCAATAGTCTTAATGTGGAACGTTTTTGTCTCCAATCTTTTAATATCAAGAAACAAAGTCATTGCAGGTAATTTAGAATACCTCGGAAACACTAAAATTATATCTATGCAATCCTTTAGTGTATATATGAGTGTCAAATATTTTTCCAATAATTAAATGCATAATTTGAAATCTCCAGTAGCATACCTAGGGATTGCTTAAGTGATAATAACAATTGTAAGGATAAGAGATGATATAGGATACGGGGATACTGATAAAACAAGATAGCGATACGATCATTTCTACCTAAGTCCCAACACTAATTACTGGGAATCAAACGCTTTTTAAAAAGGAATAACCACAAATCTCAGATAACTAAGAATACCTCCATTTTATGATGCCCGTTAATTTTTGAAAAATAATCTGCAACTCGATTTTAGCTTGGAATGCATTGAGAATACAAACACTAAAATGCTATAAGGAGCATAATGTAATCCTTTGTTTCAATTTGAATGCGATGCATCTGTTGTTTAAAATCTATCACGTAATACTTTGAAAACTATTCATTAGTAACAGATGATTTGGAGCAAGTAGGAGACAATATGTTTTAACTGTGAAAATCTAAATCAGTAATAAGGAATTCATGTCACCAACGTTTCGTTACGACTCACTCATTTTTAGTTGTGTGGAGCAGTTGAATCAATTTATTGGTTTTCTAGGTTAGAATTTATATATACAAGAGGTTGATGACGCGTGCCACGCTGCACTGGAACCCGGCGGTGATCGCCATGTCTTCCCTACCCTCCCGATCCCTTAACCACACTGCCCCACTCAGTGCCGGACAAACGGGTTTGCAGGAGGAGAGTGGATGAGTTATGTCTTCCCAACCCTCCCGATCCCCTATCTACCCTGTCCCCACCCAAGCCGGACAAACAGGTTTGTAAGAGGAGGGTTGATGTATCATGTCTTCCCTACCGTCCCGATCCCCTATCCATACTACCCTGTTCCCACCACAAGGCTGGACAAACAGGTTTATAAGAGAGGGTGGATGTGCGATGTTTCATCTAACTTAAATACCATAGTCATTTCTTAACATCAACTCCTGAAACCAGAAGAGATGTCTTCTCTCTCTTAATCATAATGGAACGACAGGAATTTCTTTTAACGTACAGATAAATGAGAGCACCTAGGAAATCCTGAGGTGACAAAGTCTGTTACTATGACATCCGTCACTTACTATCTTCAAGTGATTTCATGGATTTAAACTAGTTTAGGTTTCCCAGGCCCAGGCAACACTGAAATGTTACTAGGAAATCAATATATTTTCTTCATCCAAATAGTCAACGTTTATTGTTTGATACGCCCAAGTAATCATTAAAAAATATAGAAAAAATATTGAGATAACGTACATCAGCAAGTATAAGTATATAACGGCGCCAACTTCTGTTCTATGAAACCTATCTATTATTGAAAGATTAGGCAACATGCAGTTACTAGGAATACCCAAGGATTGCTCAGATGTGAAGAAGAGTGTTGTAGAAATATATTATTTGGAATCAAAATACTGCACGCAGATTCCAGAAATGATACCCTTCCTATTACGAGTCATTGTATTTATGATATTTATAGTCTTTCGTTATGTCTTTACGGTAATCGCCAACGGGCTTGTGCTAGGTACACCGTAAAGGTGGATACATACCGGGTTAAAACCCCTTAGGGGTCTCTATCTAGGAAAGATTCTCACTGAGTAACTGGGGAATCCTGAAATGGTACAAAGAGCGGGAGTTTCTAAACAGGATGGAAAAATCGCTATTGTACCATTTGGAATAACTTGAAAAAACCTACGAATTTCTGAAATGACACCTTTATTATGCGAAGTTTATCGTTCACAATATATATATATATATATATTATATATATATATATATATATATATATATATAGTATGTATATATATTTATAAGTAAAATCAAATAAAATGAAAAAAGATATCCCAAGTTTCCAAACAGGTTGCAAAAATCGCTATACTATTTGGAATAACTTAAAAAAACTACAAATTTCTGAAATGACACCTATATAATGCGAAGTTTATCGTTCACAAAAAAAGTAAAATAAAATAAAGTAAAATAAAATAAAAAATAAGAGATCCTGAGTTTCCAAACAGGTTGCAAAAAATCGCTATACCATTTGGAATAACTTAAAAAAAAACCTACGAATTCCCGAAATGACACCTTTATAATGCCGAAGTTTTATCGGGGGGGGGGGGTTGCTCGAAAAATATAAATAATAAATAAACAATACAGTAAAGTAAAACATCAAAATAAAAAGAAAAGCGAATCCTCTGAGTTTCCAAACAGGTTTGCAAAAATCGCTATACCATTTGTAATTCCTGATATGACACCTTTTTAATGCGAAGTTTATCACTCAAAAAAAAAAAAAAAAAAATATATATATATATATATATATAAGAGTTAAACTTATATAACATCAAATGCCTAGCAAAGTCTGAAAGAACACCCTCTATAATATGAGATCTGTCCCCCCCCCAAAAAAAAAGAAAGAAAGAAAGACAGTCAGTAATGAACGTTCAGCCATTAGAGGTAACACGGAACTGCGAGGGAATCATGCAATGATCATAGGAGCGAGAAAGCTTCCAGATGAGGTTTTGGGCCAGGCCGTATAAGCCCCTTTGGATTTGAGCCAGTTGCCATTCCGTCTAATTGGAGGAGTCCTTCACGGCCTCATGGCAACTAGGATTTTATGTTTATGGCTCCGCGTTACGCTGCCAGTGAGTGCCTGGTGGAATTACAATACGTTCTGCTGTTAAAACAAATATACCTTGAATGCAAGCCGCCAGTTTATTTCATATTCATTTGAGAATAGGCCTTGCGAAATTCAACCGCCGCCTGCCCTGTTAATTCAGCGTTTATTTTGCGCCATCTTTATAACGTTTCATCTGCCTATAATTATAAAATCCGATTGGGTCTTGTTTTTATCCTCCCTGGGTTACCCTTAGGGGGAGACATGATGCAGTCACCCACCCCCTGCAAAATTGTTTGTCCGTCCCGGGGTTGGGAGGGGGAACGGGAGGGTAGGGGAGACATCCACCCTCCTCATGCAAACCTGTTTGTCCGCCCTGGGTTGGGCAGGGTAGGTAGGGGATAGCGAGGGTAGGGTACAAAGAAAGCACCTCCGGGTTCCAGCGCCTGGAAATTAATAAAGAGTTCACATAAGAACTTTATTCATTTCAAAACAATTAGATGGGGCTATTCTTTTTTAAATAGTTGTATCTTCCTTCGTATGAAAATCTCTATGGTAAGGATTCCAAGAATGTAAAAGGAGCAAAGTTCTAAGACTGCCTCATATAAATTTAATTGACGTCTGGTCATTATATAATGTTATGCTAAGTTTTCTTTTATTATATATTATATAATAATTGTTGAATTATTCTAACTGATGTGTAGCAATATGGAACTCTCTCTCTCTCTCTCTCTCTCTCTCTCTCTCTCTCTCTCTCTCTCTCTCTCTCTCTCTCTCTCTCTCTCCTTTCATACATATCCGAAAAGAGAATAGAATGCCTTCTTTGTAGGTGCACGAAGCCGCTGGTGTTGTGTTAGTTTTCTAGTTTTCTGTAATGGGAGTTCATCTGTCTTTCAGCAGTTTAAGAGTGAATGAAAGTGAATGAGGATATGATCATAGCTTTTTTGGGAGTTACTCCAAGTTGGGTGATATAGGTTAATACAAAAAAAAATACTCCTAGTAGCACTGAGTTAAGTAAGTGGTCCAACTTTTCCCTTCATTCCACGCCTGGAACAAGTAAGTGCTGCAGTGCCACACTCGACATCATGGCAAGGATGAAGGGTAGAAATACTATATCTTAGTTCAACCACACCACTGAGCTGATTAAGAGCTCTCCTAGGTTTGGACGGAAGGCTTAGATATTTTTACGTGGCTAGGAACCAATTACTTACTTAGCAACGGGACCTACAGCTTATTGTGTTATGCGAACCACATTATATCGAGAAATGCATTTCTAATCACCAAAATTCCTCTCATTCCTTGTTGGTAGAGCGGGGAAGCGAACTCGGACTACTAAATCGGGTATGTAACCCACTCGTCCAACCAGGAAGCAGGATGAGGATCATCAGAACCAGCTACAAGTTCGTTATATTTGCTTTGGAACGCAGTGGTTATTCAGCAACGGGACCAACGGCTTTATGCGACTTCCGAACCACGTCGAGAGTGAACTTCTATCACCAGAAATACACATCTTTCAACCCTCATTTCGAAACAGCAAGCCGAGACAACGAAAGTGAAACCCTACCACCCTTCTCTAACCAGAAGACAGTAGTCCCCGCCACCTAGACCAAGTATGCAGCGGTAGACACCAAGGAAGAAGGTGGAGTACACGCATAAGCCACGAGACACCATGCCTGCTTCTTCTCTTCTTCCTAATCTAGACCACTGTCCACCCCCAACTGCCTGACCGTCACCTTTCCCTCACACATTTCTTACATCTTTCTGAGTTCTCCCTCCTCTTCCAGCAACCCAACCAGTGTTGGCCAAGAGAGGGTCACTAGGGAAAAACATATACACCTAGTACAGTTAAAGACCTCGTAAGTCTTTTCGAGAAAATAACAGGGGAGCCGATTCAAAGATATGGTGTATCCAAGCCCACCTCACACCCAGAATTTCTATCCTAAAGTAGCTGTTGGCCGTTTTGAATAATAGCTGTTCCTACGATCCCCACACCTAAATTTTTCTATTTTCTAGAGCAAGTGAAATCTTTGAAGCATTCTCCTTAGGTTTTTATCCGATCTCTGCAATTTATTTCCCTTTCCTTCCTGGTGCTCTACAACTAAACTATTCCTACTGCTAATGGATACTAGAGGGTTTAAATTACGGGTTTTCAGCCTGCGGTACGCGTACCTCCGGGGGTACGCCAAGGGTCTGTCAGGGGGTACGCGGTCCCCATGGCACTCGAATGAATGTTAGATGCCGACTAGGATAGTTAATGAAAGCAGTTTCAGGCATTTCATTAACTACCTTTGCAGCTGATGTAATAGTAATGTATTTTGTTTTTGCAGCTCAGTACCATAACCTTGAAAATTTATTGCATAGCCAGAGGTAAATAATTATAAAAAGCTGTCTTTATTTTTTTATGGAATTTTTTTTATGTTTACAATGTATAGTTATGTCAGGAGAGTTATGTACTTACTTCCCTTCTGTACAGTTTTTCTGAGTTGGTTTTGTTTTCCACGTTATACAAAGTGAAGGGGGTACATTACTGTCATTACAAATACCCGAAAGGGTACGTGGGTAGGAAGAGGTTGAAAACTCCTGGTTTAAAGGGTTTATTTTCCTAACTATAATCTTATTACTTTTCCTTCTAACCAACCCTTTATATTTTTACATCTTTCCAGATAACATCTTTTGTTACGGGCTGCTCTTTAAGCAAGAGCCCGTGCGAGCAACGACAACCCCTGGTTTCATTTGCCTATCGAAACGTTAAGGAAATTTGGACATTAATACATAATTTACCAGATGCTAAAGAGACATTCATTCGAGAGATTGAGAGACTGTCATATTGACACAACGGCAACTAGATG
This sequence comes from Macrobrachium nipponense, assembly GCF_015104395.2. Classification (NCBI taxonomy): domain Eukaryota; kingdom Metazoa; phylum Arthropoda; class Malacostraca; order Decapoda; family Palaemonidae; genus Macrobrachium; species Macrobrachium nipponense. Next base: position 32,081,158 of record NC_087207.1, on the reverse strand, counting down.
GTGCTTCTGTTTAATGATCGTTGTCTGGAAGGGGTCTTGCATCCTGTTCTGAATTATGTTCATGGAAACACTCCTTAACCCTCACATTCTCACCAAAGACTTTCTTGTTTTACCTTTTCCGTCTGGAAACCTGCCCTAGTTGGAAATATCTGCAACTATACATCTTTTTATCGGTAGCGTAAGGAAATGACTTAGAATTATAAGTTAATAATGAAAGAATCTTATAAAATATCCAAAGATAACATTCTTAAAAATATCCATCAAAGATAAGTTAAGTAGTTCCTTTCAGTTGATCTAAATTTATATGTCCGACTATTGGTATCTACAGGCTGCTCTATGAGCAAGAGCCCGTGCTGATATAATGCCAGCTTGATTTTAAACAAAAACGTTACTTTCGAGTTAATATTATTGTAATTATTAATATTATTGAAGCTGCAACACTAATTGGAAAATTGTTTCTACAAACCCACGGCCTCCAAAAGGAAAAGCTGCCCCTTAAGGAATAATAATAATAATAATAATAATAATAATATATATAATAATAATAATAATTATAATAAAAGAAAAGGTATTGCTGCCTCAGCTGCGTAAAGTCAAACGAAGCTGAGGCAACAATTACTTTTGATAAAACATGTTTAAAAGAGGGTTTGCTTCCAGCATACACTAACGTAATAATAACAATAACAAATTACGAAATGAGCAGATTTTGGGAGGGATGGCCATCGCGGTCTCTTATTCTACAAAAATCGAGAAGAAAACTCGGAGCATAAAAACGGAGCGTTGTGAGGCCGAAGAAAAGTTTGCCAGAGGTGATGGAACACTGAAGTTTTCCTCACTCTGGAGACCCAACCCCGACTCTCTCATTCTTCTTGCCACTCTCCTATATTTTCATTTACCCTCTCTCTCTCTCTCTCTCTCTCTCTCTCTCTCTCTCTCTCTCTTTTCTCACCGTTTCCTCACGCTGCTGTTTCTCCCTCAGCTCTCTTGGTCTTCCTTTCGTTCCCGTCACTTCTTTACTTATTTTGTTGAGTTGTTTTATCTTCCGGTTTAGTGGATTTTTGTTTTATTCTTTGTTCAGTGACTTCGATGTTCATTTTACAGTTATTGAAGATAGAAATATCCTCCCTGAAATTTCTGACGAAGAATTCTTTTTCCAAGACGAGGATTACCTTAAGATTCTTTATTCTCTTTTAGAGAAGTTCAACCGAAAAAATGGAAAGCGGAAATAAAGCTGTAAGCTTCATTAGTGGAATAAAGCCAAATCCAAGGTTATATGCTTCTATGAACTTTGACCTATTATGCATGACCTTCACCTCGACCTTTGATTCCATTATTCCATTACCTAAAAATCTCAACAACCATTGCCGATAGATGGCCCACTGACTATAACGTCTGCATCTAAAATATATTAAAATTTAGTGTTTGAAAGAAGAACAAAAGATAAAAAAGCTAACCGGACGGTTATATAGAGGACTAGAGAGATCCACTAAGTAATAACAACTCCTGCAATAAACAAATACTATCATTGTTTTCAGAGGTTTATATTAAGCCACATTCTTTGGGTCTAAGCTCAACTTTCACCTCTACCCCCATCCCCCCTCTCTCTCTTTCTGTTTCACTTTTATTCTGTTCTTACCTTTCATAGAGACACAAAAAGAACCCTTTAGGATTCTTTCCTCGCCCCCCCCCAACCACCCCCCCACCCCATCTGTCTGTCTCTTTCTCTCTTTCCATCTTCTGTTTTAAATAACTAGTGATAAGAGGACAATTTTAAATCCTTTCCAACAGGCTTCCTCTTCTACTGACACATTTTCGTTCCTCTCTTACATCTTTATTCACCTCCCAGGTAAAGGCGAAGGGGAGCCACACTTTTTGTTTTTCTCAAGGGAATGAATGGTTCTCAAAACAGGAAGAATTTTCCATCGATTATTTGGCTGCTGCAGCTTACCAAGGGTGGAGGAAAGGTGTGGCCGTGGCTTCAAGGACAGGGAGAGGGGGGTTAAAAGACATTTTTTTAGCCATCCTCAATTCTGTATCCGAGCAACTTTATACATGTCGGTCCAGAGAAAGTCTGGAAATGTTGCTTTTTTGGCATAAACTATACCATATTGCAAAAATGATTATGAATTAATGGAACTCTAAATGCCATACTAGTGTGAAAATGCTTTTTGAATAATTTTGAACTGCTGTGATTTTTTTCTGGAAGCTTTTGTTTGTGAGATACAGGCAAATTTTCCTTCAAAAACAGAAAAAAAATTTTTGGCCTATTTTTTTACTTACACTACAAGGCATAATATCAGGAAATATATTTATGAATGAAAGGCTTAGTGTAAAATTGTATTTTACACAACTTTGAACCCCCTGTAAATTTTTTCTGGAAGCCCTCGATTACGAGATAGAGACGAATTTTCGGACACAACCGATTTCGGTTCAGCGGCCATCTTGGCGGCCATCTTGGAAAAAATCTCCCAATCGGAGTCGCGCACCCGAGCTAAAAATCATTCCTAGACACCAAAGAAACATTTTGTGAAGAGAACTATTGTATACACCTCCGTGCAACAGTCACCACCTATGCGGCTTCTAGACTCTTCGGAAAACTGTTCGATTCCCCTTTTCAGTTGAAAGCTTTCTGTACAGATTTATCTTTTAAATATAAGGACATATACATAACTGTGGATATGTTTCTCCATTTCACGACGCATACTACTATGAGTATTTAATCATGATAATAATTATAATTCAGGACTCATGCAGAAGAGTGTGCTCGTAGAAACAGCGCACGTAGTAAGAAAAGTGATGGACTCTTAAGAAGGCAGGACGCAACCCGGAACCCCACACTATAAAAACAACCCAGTCGAATAGGATGACTGTGATAGACGAAACAAAAATAGATAAATAAATAAATGCTTAAAAATGAATGAATATGTAAATAAAAATAATAATACTTTCCATATTCCTACACTCCCTATCCATTCTCCTTGGATTCCATACTGGCGTACCTTTTTCATTAAACATTTTTCTTTTTTCTATAGAAACAGGATCAGCCATTTATCTATTTATTGTCTGCATTTACACAAAGAATGGTGTATTCCGTACTGACGATTCAATTTCGAATACCTCACGTAAAGTGTCAATGACTGGAACAAAAACATACTACTAATTGACGGAATTTTAAGTTGGCTTATCACTCCACTCAAAAGGGTAGAGAGAGAGAGAGAGAGAGAGAGAGAGAGAGAGAGAGAGAGAGAGAGAGAGAGAGAGAGAGAGAATCCTATTTCCTATTGTAATGAGAAAAATTAAACATTTGCAAAATGTTTTGTATCTCGAAAAGTTACAGTTGTATTCTAATTAAATTCTACCTTGAGGCTATCAAAAAACCATGTTATTTATTAAAAAAAGGCCTCTCTCTCTCTCTCTCTCTCTCTCTCTCTCTCTCTCTCTCTCTCTCTCTCTCTCTCTTTTCTGTCCACGTCTAAGATCTTGCAATGGAGAGAGAATCGGATATATAGAGGCAGCTGCGAATGCTTTGGTTTAACCTTTTTCCTTTTTCCCCGCAACTTTTATTCCGATTTTAATGGAATGGCGACCTTCTTCGGTGGAGGGGGGTTGGGAGGCCCCTATCTAAACAACACCTGGAAATGTACAATGCAGCGGTTACCGAATCGTTAAATAAACCTCTTTGCTGGGGAAGCTTCATCAAAGGAGATCAGTAAACAGTAGCAAGCACTGACATGGCAAACTTAGTCGAGAAACAGCTGTTTGCTGATGCCAGTTACCGCAGCTATCGGACGTTTATTTAAAGTTGGTTACAGTTATCGATTTGCGAAGCCTCCGCATTATGCTACATTTTGCAGCTAACAGTAATGATGTCGGTCAAATTCAATCAGCTGATGCTTTTTAAGACTGTAAGCATTAGCGAATATAAATGACGCATGATCACAATGTTTACATTATATAAGGTAAGAATTTCAGACCACGCTGTCCAACATTAAAGCAGAATCACTTTTAATAAGAATTTTCTCATAAACGCACTTTCCCACTTCCGGGATATTAGGGGCCTTCCTTTCCCATATCTCTCCCACTCCCTCTATCCTATCCTTCCTATATTTATTCACGATTCACTGGAAAGAAAATCCCATATCACTATTCTCTTGACAATGCAATTCTAATTATAAATAGAGAGTAAGAGTTCTCTCTCTCTTTCTCCCTGCCTGCCTGCCTGTCTGTCTGCCTGTCTCCCTCTCTCTCTCTCCCTCTCAAAAATAGGTAAACTGTAAGCGAGAAATACCCATTAATGGACGATCACATGTTATGATAATTTTTATTGTGAACATCTATTTATTCATAGAACTCTCTATTTCTCAACCCACACATAGCACAACAGTTTTTATTTTCGTAAATACAAATCTTGGCATAAAAAATTTTAATTCAACGCTTTCTGTAAAGCTATGAAAACCCAGTAAACTAATGATAGAAATTACTGGAGTTATTTGTGGTCGGAAAAACAAAATAATAGACAAATTACAGCCCAGGAAACGCTTTTATTGATGCTTGCGAACAACGTTTAAAAGCAGGTATTTTTCTTGTATAATAAGAAACAATTGAATACCAGTTGTGGCATAAATCACGAATCTCCATATTACCATTGTACACCGGTAATATATAACGGGAGTCGAAAGCACATAAAACAATGAGATCAACACAAAAGAATTTACATCATTTTCAGCGCTGTGGCATATAAAATGATTCATAATTCTGCGGTTATGAAAAATAAGGGTTTCAACATTAAAAATGAAACGGATTATAGTTAAATAAAACAAAGAATCAAATTATGAATTTAAGGTATTTATATTTTAGTGTTCACAAATTTAATCTTTAAAAAAAAATAAAAAACATCTATCACTTAAAAAGAATTTCCTGTTGGCATTGTAATGTTTCTCGTTAATTAATGTATCTGGGGATTTTTCGGACGTAATAGATACAAATATAAATCTTTTATATATATATATATATATATATGTATATATATTTATATATGTATATATATACATATATATTTAGTTAAATAAACTTATATCTATTACGTGCGAAAATTCCCCCTTCCACACATATATAAAGTCTGTGTGTGTAATATGTATGTATGCATATATATATATAATATATATTATATATATATATATATATATATTATATATATATATATATATATATATATATATATATATATATTATATATATATATATATATATATTATATATATATATATGAGAAACACTTATCCTCCTTTTGATGAAACGGTTCCTTTAGTGCAATATGGACTTTCAACATCGATTGAAAAATATAAATATATATTAATTCATATGATTCCTTTTGATACATTACTCCACAGAAACAGCCAGAGGATATGATTTACTGTTTTCGTTACAAGCACCTTCAAAGGGAGGGGGACGCATCAAAGGTAAGGAATGTTATGAGAAAAAGGGAGGGAATAATTATCAGTGGCTATAGTTTTCAGTTCTGGCGTGAGGAATGAAAACTGTGTTTACATAAGTGAACTAATACTCATCTTTCTCTTTGATGTTGATGATTGGGTCAAGCCTGTACACCCGCACATTTGTTTATATAAGTAATTCCTAAACAACAGAAATAGTAAAGAACAAACAACTTCAAGTATATTAATGGAAAACAGAATAAAGAAAAAAAACGAAACGGAACACTCCCAAGAATAAAACATGCATACAATAAAGATTGGTTTATCCTCGTTCACTGCAAACCTACAAGTTGTTTCATGAACAAGTGCTCGTGCTGGCATAAGGCCAACTCCATCCAAAACAATAACTACAGCGACAAAAGAAAAAAAAATCCTCGCAAAAATTCTATTTGGTTTTCTTAAAAATTGTCTGTAGTCTTTAAAATTAAAATTTTTAGACTTTTTTGCTGACTAAATGTTCTAAATAGTCACTAATATGAAATTGCTTGAAAGTTTGTAATTGAAAATTTTAGTTCATTTGTCAGGAGATAAGTCATAAGTACACACACACAAACACACATCATATATATATATATATATATATATATATATATATATATATATATATATATATATATATATATATATATATATATAACGGTTTTATTACTGCTTTCATATATACATATGTTGGTAAACAGCTAGAAAAGTTATTGTTCTCGAAAGTTTCCATTTTAAAAGTAAAAAAAGCAGTATTGTATTTTACTATGTTTTTTCTATGGTAATAAGTTTTGATTTTTTTTGTTAAAATAGACTAACTAAAACTTTTAAGAGAATTTTATCCACAAGTTAATGTTAGTGTAGTGTTCAAGCCTAAGTATACTATTGGTGGTTTGTTTAAGTACAAAGACATCGTACCCCAGAACTAGAGTCATATGTTGTTTATAAATTCGAGTGCAATAGCTGTAATGCAATTTACGTGGGAAAAACAAATCGCCAAGCACGTGTACGATGGTTTGAACACTTAAGAAGATCAGTCAGGACAAACAGGGTTTTAGTAAAACCACCATTCAGTGCCATACGGGATCACGGAGAAAATAGTGATCCCCTCTAAGGTTAGATTCATTTTCCATTCTCTCTAGTCGAGTGGCCCCCATGGAGCTGGCAATAGTAGAAAGTCTCTACACTTTAAAGTTGAAACATTCCTTCAGTAACAACGAGAGGTCCACGGAGATGCTGTGTTTTTAAATTTTTAGTGTGTATGTTTGTATGCCTTCATGATGCAGATATTTACTTTTTTTTTAATATTGCTTCCTTTCCTTTACTTGTGCTTGTACATTACTTTTTTTTTTATTATATATACAATGTAACCTTTGTGTAACATTACTTCATTCTAATGATCGATTGTAATTTAGTGATTTTTAATTTTTTTCTTTCTTTCTATATATATATATATATATATATATATATATATATATATATATATATATATATGTATATATATATACACAAATAAAGGTTTTCTGCCACGAAGGAAAAAAATGAAAAAAACGAGTTGGCTGAGTACTAAAGGGTCCGAATAGGACCGAAAGTACTCGGCCAATTCGTTTTTTTCCTTTTTTTCCTTCGTGGCAGAAAACCTTTATTTATACATAGCATCACGTTTTATATACTTCGTGATCAAGTTATCCATATATATATAAGTATATATATACGTATATATATATATATATATATATATATATATATATATATACATATGTATGTATGTATGTATTTATGTATGTATGTATATACTATATATATACACATACATAAATATACCTATCTATCCGTTTAATACTTCCCTAACGTTCAAATATCAAGAGCAGCCCTGAAAGAGAGTTGTTCACTTCGGCCCAACTGCCATCAATCCCTTTTCGGTGAAAACAAGTCGACTGATTCCTTTTGACTTGAGCTGTATATTCTTGCAACAGGCAATAACAGCAGGGATACGATGCTGACAGATCGGGAATGGAAAGACTGAAACGGCTGGAATGGGAGCCATAATGGACAGTGACAGGGACCGCCAACAGTGGCATCGGGTATGGGATGGGTCTGACAGGGGGTACCGGGGTTCTCCCTTTCCCCCCCTCCGCTACCCTCTCCCCTACATCCCACAGTAACATAACCTAAATAAAGACTGAAAACGAAAGTTTCTGACGACCTTTTCGTTATTTCAGATTCTAAGTTTATTAGTTGTTCCTTTTTTTTTCATTTCTAGATAGATGGTCACCGGGAATTGTTTTTAGATAGAGGTCGACTTGTGTGATTCGCGTTTCACAATTCTGTTTAAAAAAACGATATTTGTCATTTGATTACTTGAGGTTTTTCATGGTTTTCTTTCTAAAGACTTTTATTTTATTTTTGTGGTTTGAAGTAACTTTTACTGAAGACGATGTTGGTAGGACTAATTTTGTGAACTCCAATCTTTTTTTTAGCAAAATGGAACCAGTCTTATTACTTTCCTAGGGTAAGATTTCACAATCACACTAACAAACACACACACACACACACACATATATGTATATATATATTATATATATATATATATATTATATAATATATATATATCTATATATAATATATATATATATATTATATATATATATATATATATATATATATATATATATATGTTATATGTATAGCTGAATCACGAAAGTTTGGAACGTGACAAATCCATAAATAAAGGTATAAGTCACGAAGGAAAAATAAACAACGAAGTTTATCTTTCCTTCGTGGCTTATACCTTTATATATATATATATATATATATATATATATATATATATATATTTATATATATATATATATATATTATATATATATATGTGTGTGTGTGTGTGTGTGTGTAGATATGGATAAATTTCCAATAAAAGTTTGACATTTCATTCTGCATCGCATCTCATTTATGGAAGTTATCCGTATTTACCTTTTTCATTAAAATGCAGTGACTTGTTCGTATTTTATTTTTTACTTCAAAAGCAACAACTACATTTGTAGTAGTCATAAAGACATTGAAGCTAAGCAGACGAGTAATAATTAATGTCAGGACAGGGATTGCAATTTACCTTCTCGGATGTGTTCAGGCTCTTATCAAAAAGGCAAAATTACCTGACCCTAAAATAAAGAGAATTCCTTGTTAAGTAATTAACACTTTTTTATTATGAGGGCTTTACCTTCATAGTAGAAATTTCCTTGTGCTTCAAATGAAATTTCAGGGCCAGACCATTATTCCAGTAAAATCACTTTACGCTTTGCAAAACACGAGCTGATAACCTAGTTTTTCAAACTATGTTTCTGGTGTACTTCATAGTAAATTGCCTATTTTTTTCTCTTAATAACAAACGGTTAAACTTTATAGTTTTGCTCTTGGAAAATAAGTGAGCAATATTCCGTAATTAGAGAAACGAAAAACAGGAAAAAAATAAAAGAGTTTTTAACACATAATAACACGAAACGTTTAATTTCTTTAAATGTTATTTTGTGCCGCTTCGCATGAATGGTGAATGTTTTAAGTCTCCTTTTGTTTACTTGTGACTACAGTGTTTTCTTCGAATGGAATGTAATATAGAGTTTAGGCCAAAGGCCAAGCACTGGGACCTACAAGGTCATTCAGGGCTAGAAAGGAAATTGAAAGTAGGTACTAGGTTTGACAGGTGTAACTGGAGGAAAACCTCGCTGTTGCGTTTTTGAAATAATTGTTAGGAGAAGGTGGACAGCAAGATGAAGGAATGATCATTTGAATGAAAGTGAGGTACAGTAAATAATTAATGAAAGGAGTTGCAGCTAGCGGCCATAGGGAGGTTGCAAAGAACCTTTAGTAATGCCTACAGTGCACCGTGTGAGGTGCACTAAGGGCACTACACCCATACAGGACAGCGTTTTCATCTACAAGGGATACCTCCTTCAGTTGCATGTGGATAGGATCAGGGAGCGTTACTGCAAAGCCCAAGGATTTCGAAATCCAAAGGTCAACATTAAGGTTCGTATTCCTCTTGACACCTTTTGAAAAGATTTCATTTCAGTTGCTTCGTCAGTCGTACTCAAAGTTTTCATAATCAAACTTTTCAGGAGGAAACTCGATGTTTATTGCAAAAGTAAATTACATATCAATAGCATTTAATAACATTATTGATAACCAGAGCAATATTAACAGCAGTGATAGCAATAATGCAAGAGATATCTGTCACTAATAATAAAAGTAATAATCTCCTTTTTTCGTTCATCCAGGCTCCATCATCTAATGCAAATTGATCCACCCTCGAAATGTTGAAAGCAACATTTCGGTTTTAAGTTAGAACACAAATTTATTTAGGTTCGTCGACCATCTGCCATGGACTTCTTCGATTCTTTTCATTTTGGATAATGAATATGACTTCAGATAAAAATATATGAGTATTTAACCTATACAAGAATGTTCTAAAAGTGATAATTTGAATTTATATTAGTCTCTATATTCATCTGGAATAAATAATATTTTATCATATTATCTGTATTTTTGTATCTTTTGGGGGATTTTCCTATTATTATAACACACTTATAAAGTACATTGCTTATGCGTTTACGTAGTGGTCGAGTGTACTCTTATAGATATTTTGATAGGATTGCAAGGAATAGAAGTGATAAGAAAAAAGTGAAAGCCGAAATGGCAACCACCCCGGCTGGCAACCCCAACGTGGTGACTCTCGTTAGCGCGAGGTCAGCGATAGTGCCTTTTCAAGGTCGGGGTCAATGGGTTCCTGCCTCAAAATGTTGAGGCATGGATCTCATCTGTAGACGCTCATTTAAATGCAAAAGCATCACAGACCCAGCAGTACAATTACAGGAAGCCAAGAGCTTCGTTGACTTCGCTAAAGGCGACGCAAGTGCGTATCTAAGGGGGGTTTCTTTCCAAGAAGCGCTTACATGGGACGAGTTCAAAAATAGGTTACGTGCCGTGTATGGGGGTGAAGAGGCTTTAGATGTAGTATTGGCATTGAGAAATATCCTTAACCAAGCCTCCATGACTCAGCTCAATGTTGTCGAGCGGCGCGCTAATTGCCGACCGGCTAAATGAATATCAGGATAGTTTATGTAACTCGGGTGGGTGGGTTGCGGGTGCTAAAATCAAAGTGAAAGATTTTATCCGTTTGATCTACCAGTTACGTCTATCACTGTAATGTTGCCTGAAGCGTTAGTACGGTGTTTTGATAAAAAATTGCAGCCCGACAGTACGGAATTAGATGTGTATAAACAAATCAAAAAACACATGTCTAAATGTACCGACCTAGATCCTTCGCTCATTCAGTTTTTGCAAAAAATGAGACAAACCACAACAAGTAAATGTGGTACATAATAATAATCAAGTTGCAGGGATGGTTTGTTATAACTGTAAACGACCAGGTCACATGATTTCAGACTGTCGGACGCGTTTTTGTTCAATACACAATAGTTCAAACTCATTCATATAACCGTTGCTACTCGAGGAATCAACAGCAAAACGCTACAAACGCGCAACCAGTTGCTAGTGCAAATAAAAAGAAGGGTCCTCAGTACTATAAGAAGAAACAACCAAATGGAAATTCTGCACAACAGCAGAAACAACAAATCGTGCTTCAGGTACCTCTGTTCCTGGGCCGTCTAGCCAGAACTCGCAAGGGCAAGCGAATTTTCAGGGTGTGATAAACAAAACAATACCACGTAGTTCACTCCAAGGGGGGAGAGGGCGATGTTGGGTCATCAATATCAACATCTTTTGTATCAAATAATCAGTTTAATCATTATCAGATCATTGTGAGACAATTGATTTTCCTATGAAACACACGGCCGAATCAAAAAAATCTGTGCAGGTTCCCGTAGATTTGCAACAAATTCATGCAATTATTAGTCAAAACGAGTTGCGACCAACCTTACATGCAGTAAATTTGGACCATAAGTCATTCACTTTGTTCTTTGATTCTGGTAGTCCACGTAATATAATGGAATTTAAGGACTCATCATTTACTCTTTTCAAATTTCCCTATAGAAAAGTCCGGAATAAGGCTCTCAGGCATTGGGAATAATGAGTTAAATGTTGTGGGCGTAACTCATGTACAGTATAAGGTCGGTAAGCGCACGTTAGCCGATACCTTTGTCGTTGTACAAAACATTAATATGTATCCCGCAGTAATTATCGGATACCCGTCTATGGGCACTCAAATATTATCTTAGCACCTGCAAAACACGGCGTGTATATCAAAGGGAAATTCTATAGGTCTTCTAATACCCTAAAATCTGTTTTAGATAATAAGAGACAGACAGAGTTGTCACTTACATTACGGAACCAATCACCTGTCTCATGAACCAAGAAATAATACAGGCAACCCAACAGAACTCTCGCTCACCCGTAATATCAGCTTGCCGGCAAACCCTCGAACCTAACGTAACTTCAAATATATTAGTGCGTGTAAAAAGAACCTTGCCAGGATCTGAACCATTAATCCTTTCCGAAACTCTGAAAACACACGGATTATCCGTCACACAAGCCGTTTATACAGTCGGCTCACAACAGCAATGTAATATCGAAGTCTGTAATCATTTGAATACCACTTTAGTAATCCACAAAAATCAACATATCTTGGATGCCGAAGTTTATAAAACATCGCATTCGTTACCGTAGCTGAGATAAATCACGCTCAATCAGTCGCGGATGAAACCCTTTTGCAATCTATAAAGAACAAAATCAATAAAGATATTCAAGAAGAAGAAATTCAGCAGAAATTTTTGAATCTATTAAACTAAATATCATGATGTTTTTTCCACTACGAATGGAACTTTAGGAAAAACGGATGTCATAAGAGCATCAAATCAGGCTCAAGGACAAACAGAAAGTAATCTATGTACCTTCGTACCGACTTCCTATGAAATTTCAGAATGAGATAACAGAGGAAGTAGGTAAAATGTTAAAGGAAGGAGTCATTAGGAAATCAAACAGCCCTTATAATTTTCCGTTAATAGTAGTACCGAAAAAAGATCGAACTTGGCGGATATGCGTAGATTTTCGTCGTTTAAACGAAGAAACAATCCCTGACAGATTCCCAGTACCATGTACCGATGATATCCTATCTTTACTAGGCCAGAATAAATACTTCACGAGCCTAGACTTACTAAAAGGATTTCATCAGATTCCGATGGAACAAGAAAGTATCCCATACACTGCCTTCAGCACAGCCAGGGGACATTATGAATTTTTGCGTATGCCTTTTGGTTTTGGTTTACGTTGTGCTCCTATAACTTTTACTCGTATGATAAACGTCGTGTTTGGGAGACTTGTTAGGAGATATCTTACATGCCTACATGGATGACTTAGTAATCTTTTCCAACACATTAGAGAGCATTTACGTAAATTGGAGTTAGTGTTACAAAGGTTAAGGCAGCATAATTTAAGGGTAAAGATAAGTAAGTGTGAATTTTTTTAAAAACAGAACTAGTCTATCTAGGTTTCACGGTTTCTAGTGAAGGTCTTAAAGTCGTCCACGATAAGGTGTCGGCTATCCGTAACTTTCCGATACCTACTAATGTCAAGGGAATACAGCAATTTTAGGGTGTAGCGGATATTATAGGAGGTTCATTAGGAAACTACTCCATCATAGCCGCTCCCCTAACCGATCTTATAAAAAAGGGCGTAGATTTCGTATGGTCTGAAATTCATCAACAGGCGTTCGATAAATTGAAAGATGAACTGTGTAGTTCTCCTATCTTGAAATTCCTGACTTCCATAAGGAATTTTTCATAGCAAACAGACGCCTCAGACCTAGGAGTAGGTGGGGTATTGCTTACAACAATATGATAGACAGTTTTCCTATAGCTTTTTTATTTACGTAAACTGGAGACCTTCCGAAAGTAAATATGCAGTAATAGACAAGGAAGGCTCGCTATTGTTAATTCACTCGTGCACTTTAAATTCATAATCTACGGTTATCCCGTCAAGGTTCTCACTGATCATAAGCCCCAAAAATAACCGACTTCTTTAAAGGCTTTAGTCACAGACCCCAAGCGAACTCGGTGGCACATGATCATTCAGGACTTTGGCGCGAGGATCGGGTATTTACCTGGGAAAGCAAATATCATTGCTGACGCATTATCACGCAACCCCTCTTCATCTTGTACCGAGCCATTAGCTGAATTAGTAGATATCTCAACCTCCATGCCCGTTGTTAAAACTATATCCGAACAGGAAGATCTGGGCTGGAGTGCTGAACTATTACAGACAGAACAAAGAAAAGATCCGCAAATAGAAAAAATCATCATTGCGTTAAACGGAAATCCGAAGGGAAAAGAATACCTAAAGTATAACAACAGAATTATAGCCTACAGGAAAATCTCCTGTGTAGATCTGTGACGAGGAAAACCCGCAACACACCGCAGTTGAATAACAACCAGGTGGTGGTGCCTATCTCACTCATACCCACTGTCTTAAAGTGGTTGCATGAAAATCCACTGCACGGACACCCGGGTTATACCCTAATGTCACAGAAAGCCAAATCCTTATTTTATTGGCATACGATGCTTAGAGATATAAAAAAAGCACATAGCAAATTGTCGCACTTGTCAAGAATACAAAGGGCACACGAAGACACCTGTCAGCCTAGGGGCTTACCCCGTGCCAAATCAACCCTTTGAAAGAGTACATTTAGATTTATTAACAGGATTTTACGAGTCAGACAGAGGAAATAAGCACCTCCTAGTATTATAGACGCTTTGACTCGATATACAGAACTTATAGCGCTTAAAACAAAAACCGCGGTCGAGTGCGCTAGGAAGTTTTACGAGTGCTACATTTGTAAACATGGATTAATTCCACACATCATTATCTCAGACTCGGGCGGGGAGTTCAATAATCATTCCTTAAACCTCCTTGTGCGAATTCCTTAGTATAAAGAAAGTCAATACCATGATCTATCACCAGAGTCTAATGGGCTAGTGGAAAGGGCAAATCGTAAGGTTTTAAACATTTAAGGGTCACCATTAGGGGGGGCAGATCCCAACTGGGACATTGCCATACCTGCGGTACTAAACACACTTAATCACTCGTATCACGTATCTATTAAAATGACACCGCACGAGGCACTGTACGGTATCCCGGCCGAACGCCTTTCCACATCTTAAAGCCTACAACTAATTTATCAAATCCTCTAAAGGATGTTATGGATGCAAGCAAATAAGTCGATATATAATTAATTCGTAAGAATTTAGAAGAAGCTCAGATAATAAGTGAAAAAAAAATCATGATAAAATAGCTAAGCCAACTAGAACATATGCGTGGGCGATCAGGTATACATACAAGTATACGTACGTAAAGGTTTGAACTATAAACTGACACCTAAGTTTTGAAGGACCCGTTTAACATTTTAGAAAATTTAACGGCCAATAGAGTTAGGGTTCAAAATGTATCCAAACCCACTGATGTGAGAATAGTCCCCATTGGCACATATCAGAATCTAAAGAAAGATAGATGGAGTGAGGGAAAAAAATGGTTGTATTTATGAAACTTGTATAATAAATTATATATATATATCTATTAATCATATTGTATGCTAAACCTATTCTTTTACGCGAGTTATTACATCTGTTTTTACTCATTGCAGGTTTTCAAAATGAATCTGTTATTGTTAGGAGTGATATTGTGTATTCAGACATCTTTGTTGTATGGAAAGAGTGCTAGGACCAAAGACATAGAATTTAATCATGGCTCGATTATCGAGAGAATCGATGATGTATTTATCGTGTCAAGTAATATTGTTTATCGAGGTAGATATGCACGCCATTTTCTTACCTGAAGATGACGTCCTTAACTTAAAGAATGACCTGATGAGGTTTGGTTATTTCCCTTAAGGAAATGCATGAACGTAATTTTCATGCTAACTCAGAGATTTCACTAGCTCAAACAACAAGCGTCGCAGAAATGTTGTCTTATGACATACAAAATAAAACCGCCGAGGCAGAAGAACTCGCTCGTGACCTGCTGATGTGGTCTGTGCGGCACAATACTGTTGAGCGTCGCAAAACCGCTTATCTAGCTGACTAAACATTTTAGGATCAGTTGCGAATCTAGCTTAGGAATCTCAAATCGCCTCAAGATAAATAATCAAAATAAAAGAAATTGAGTTTTGCAACACAAAACGGACTGGCCTTATCAGAACTTCGCAGCCAGTTATCTTCGATCAATCAAATAATGAATATCGTTAATGAACATTCAAATAATATCGATCAGGTCATGAAAGTTCAACGTTTGCTGGCTACTTTAGCTTACTATAGTTCGAAAATAGATCATATCCGTGTGAAAATATCACATTTTTATTGAAAAGTCAAAAGATTACGTAGAAGCAATTACGTTAGCAACAAAGGGTGTGTTATCGCCTCACCTCCATGCCTATTAAAGATTTGACGTTAACTTTGGAAAACGGACGGGAGAAGCTAGGTTATATTCCTTTATTGGATGCCCATAAAGTAGAATTCTATTATAGCCTAATATCAGTCAGCGTAGAAAATTATAGAATTATGATCACGATTCCTTTTGATTCTTCCGATGCTTGGCAATCATACAAAATAGCACCGTTTCCTACTTTTATGACGAATAACTCAAATCCAGTAATATCCAATTTAACCGGGCATGTACTGATTTCTTCTGATAAGAAATCATTTTACAGTCATTAAAGACTTAGATAAACTCACTCACTGTTCAGAAGCCATGAATAATAAAATGTACAGCTGACTCTTTTGAATTCTATCCTATATCAACGGATTCATGTGAGTTAGACATAGTGCTAAACGGCTCTCTCTCTCATACAAGCGAAGGTTTGTCTGGGGAAACTTTATCCTTTTTTTTCGGTAATAAATTCAATTACAGGATGAATAATGGTTCCTGGATCCGTTTATGATAAGGCCGGATTCGACGTCGTGTGTCCGGACACATCCACCGCCCATGCCCCTATCTTCGTAGCAGCCGATGGTTGTACGGGGACATCTACAAATTATACCGTCAGAGGGGTCAACACGATAATACGTGAGAAGGCGTATTTCGCGAACTACAACGTGGGCGACAACGATCATCCCATCACTACCTCTCCCATACAACGCGCGAGTAGCTCATCGTCTGACGCAACTGGCTGAGATGACCCACGCGTCATCGACTTATGCAGGTGGAGAAAATCTTCGCTACTACATTCTGCTAGCCGTGTTCAGCGTGACGGCCATATTGGTTATCGCCGTCAACATCTTTGCTTGGCGTAGGCTGAGGCGTAAACAGAAGGATCTCCAAGGAAACGTACTGGCCCGTCTGGATGACGTACCCGTTAAACTCAAGTCGTTTGCGTTTAGGGCCGCCTGAACCTGGCCATTTCAGTTCGTGCCTAGGGAATTGTCTGGAATTTGTGTTGTGTGTGAAAAGCGGTCCGTATGCTTGGCAACAATGTAGGACAAGAAGACTCACGCCTTTGCATTTGAACAGTTAAAAAGTATCTCCAGGGCACCTAATAAATCATTATAGCCCAATATTATACATTAATATATGCCTAAAGGTATTTTTCGGGCACCTAATAAACATATCAGCCCTATATATTGAATTTCTGCAGAATTACATTGTTATACTATTATACAATTATATTTATCTATCATAAAGAGTGACAGGTACTCTTTAACTATTATCCATGATCATGCTATAATCATTATTTAGTAACCATTATTCTTAATCATGGTTACCTGTTATCATATTAATCATGTATACATGTTTTTGATTTTTACCATTTTATTATTTTTGGGTACATAATCATTATTATTACAAACATGGATCTATATTTTCCATGCATTTATCTTGTTTATGAATATGTCAACAAGGGTATGTAACAGAACCTTTTTTGTGCATTTAATCACTTAGTATGTTACGAGCACGCTCCTATGAACAATGTTTAAAGTAATTTTTTTTGTTATTCAAGGCTTGAATAGGTAGCAGACCGAGCCTAATGTAAGAATTACATTATATATATAAACCAGTGACCTGGGGGTCATGGCATTAGGAGGGTTCTACGTGACCAAAGCAGACCTTAGATTACGCTATGCACTGTCTGCAGTAGCCTGATCTAGCTCTAAGCTTTGTCAACATTTTTATGTTATGATAACTTTGCACAACAACTTCCATGGGAAGCGGTTGACCTGTTAACCTACGCCGGAAACTTGTAACTTCCGAGCCGGCGAACTACGTATGTGTTTTTATATGAATTGCTGAGATAGCTAATGTTCCGCTATCGACGCGATGCTTTAGAATGGCAGTTCCAAGCCAAGAGTCAAACATATCGGTCGTCCGACCGAGCTGCATCTCCTAGTATGGAGTTACAGAATAAAGTTGTTACTTTGTGCAACTAGCCTGTTTGAATCATCTCTCTAGACAAGAAAGAACCTCTCTACTAAGATATCCAAGGAGATGAGAGGAACCAAACATTACTTACGGATAACAGCCGTAAGGAAAAAAAACAAAAAGTCTATCGCCAAGCGATAAGACATTAGATATATATATATATATATATATATATGTGTGTGTGTGTGTGTGTGTATGTGTGTGCAAATATATATTGTAATGGCCTCGTTGGACCACAACACACACTAGGTCTACAGGACCATAAATAATCAAAATACAAACAAACTAAGGTGTACGAAAGACAGTACTAAGGTGGAAGCAAGCCCATGTAAATGCAGCACAAGAACAACTCAAGGGGGATAGCAAAACAATGAAAAAAAAGCCAATATATATTATAATTCAATAAAATGCAAGAAATTATAATTAGGCCTCTTCATTAATATTAAATCACGAAATCACTTACACAAAACACATCCACAAATGATTAGGCAACACATTCAACCCCTGAAGGAGGAAAGGGGTCCCAGAGAGGAATAGAAAATAACAAAAAGAAAGGAATAACCTGAATTTTACACGCTAAAGGATGATGATGAAATGATGCAGGTCTCCTCCCAAAAAGAAAACACTCCAATAAAGGCCGAGGACAGCAAATCTCAATACAATTACTCTATAGAGTTCTATCGGAAAATTCAGCTGACTACTGCAGCACAGCCGAGATCCCAGTCATTTTGATCATAATTATTGACGCCGTGATCCCAGTAATCTTGGTCAATACTTTATATAATAAATGGATGACACGCCTTACCGTCGCCAAGCGAGGCCTCTCTGGCAAGTACTGCACCAGAGGCAATAATAAAATGGCGACGATATGGAGAACCTGCCAACTGAAGATATATATTTTCTCAGAGACTTGCTGTAAATCCACGAACCGAGAGAGATAGCATGCTCACAAGTCAAGGTGCAGATACCAACTGCCTACAGCTTGGAAATCAGGTCTCAAGTCAGCTTAGCAGAGCCAAATTATGGAGGGGAAAAACAGGGAGGATTAGTCAACAAGACTAAACAAAAGTACCACTGGAGTGAGGAGACCCTTACTAACAAGAAGGCGAATTAACAATGAACTTTACAGCCTTCAGAAATGAAAGAGGAACTTAAAAGCTAATCTAAGTAAGTTAATACATTATAAAAAAATCCTAAGGCTTACTTACAATATATATATATGCATGTTTTATTCTTGGAGTGTCAGTTTCATTTTTTTTCTTTATTATGTTTTCCATTAATATACTTGAGGTTGTTTGTTCTTTATTATTCCTGTTGTTCAGAAATTACTCGTATAAATAAATTTGCGGGTGCACAGGCTTCCACCAATCATCTACATCAAAGAGAAGGATGAGTATTAGTTCACTAATGTAATCACAGTTTTCATTCTTCACTAAAAGTATTGAGAACTATAGGATCTGATAATTATTCATCCCTTTTTCTCATACCATTCCTTACCTTTGATGCGTCCCCCTCCCTTTGAAGGTGCTTGTAACGAAAACAGTAAAATCTATATTGTGGCGGTTTCTGAGGAGTAATGTATCAAAGCAAATCATTTTGAATAATGTATATTCCTATTCTCAATTGATGTTGAAAGTCCACATTGCACTAAAGGAAACTGTTTTATTAAAAGCATGAATAAGTGTTTTGAATATATATATATAATATATATATATATATATATATATATATGTATATGTATATATATATATATACCACACATATATAGTCGCAGTAAATGAGCGGCTACTTGGAAATCTTAGCTTGATGATAAATAACAGTGCCAAGACCAGGAAGAACATTCTTTATTAAACGAGCTTTCGAGGTTTAAAACCTCATCTTAAGGCTGAAAAAATGACAAGGATGAGAAATCACTAAAACATTACATTAAAATGAATTGTCTTATTAAAAGTAAAAGCTTCAGTAAGAACATAAAATAAAACGAACATCACATACAAACTAAAAATTAAAACTACGAAAAAACTAAAAGATAACGCCAAAACATATAAAAACAGAAAAAAATAAAATTAATATGAAAGGTAAAACAAACTACACTCAAAATAAAATGGCTAAAGACCCACTTTGTGTACCTACTATGAAACTATATGATGCATGTTTGAATACCGGACGAGCTGTTGTTCAATTCCTGTTTCATTTTCTTAATAAACAGCGACTCTGAAATTAAAAGGTCCAGTCTATTTGAGCAAAAAGACAGTACTCTAAAAATAGGTGAGTGAAAGGATGGTCCTTTGCTAAACTGTGTTCCCTTATGGCAGAAAAAGGTGGTTTAGAAAGAGGAAACCTAGTTCTAACGGAAAGACCTCTATGTTCCAAAATTCTGTGTCTAAGCCAGCGGAAACTGGATCCCACGTATCGCAGACCACACTGCGAACAGGTAAACAAGTAAACGACACTCGAATTAAGGTCCACAGGAAGAGCAGGCTTCTCCCTCAAAAGTGATCCTACAGCAAAAGGGTTAGTAAAAACAAATCTGAAACTAACTTGAGGAAAACTATGCTTAAGTATTTCTTGTAACTTTTTTCGTACCAAGTAGCTACTATGACCAAGGAAAGGCAATTTAATATACTTTACATCTTTACTAGCAGTACTGTACACCGGTCTGGGACAAAATTTCTCCTGTAGAAAATTTTTCAGAACTTTGTAAAAGACAAATACGGGATAAGAATTTTCGGAAAAATAATTCTGGAGGAAGACCATGTTTTGATGAAATAAATTAAAATCACAACAGACATTGTAAGCTCTATCATAGTACGAATTGAATTAATTTTAAACAACTTTGGTGAAAAACTAAGATAATTCAATCCCAAGCCAGTAAAAGTACTTTTCCTATAAGCGAAAGTCTCAAATTTACTTTTATTTCTGTGTACCTGAACATCTAAAAATGACAACATATTATCCTTTTCTGTCTCACAAGTAAAAGAAATATTAGGATGACGAGAATTAAAATATTCAAAAAATAAATCCACGTGTGAACGTTCCTTAAACACAAGGAAAGTGTCATCCACGTACCTACGATAATACAAGGGTTTGAAAGCAACAGGGCATTCAGACATCCAAATCTTTTCACAATAACCCATGAAACAATCTGCATATACAGGTCCAAGGTTATTTCCCATAGCAACTCCATCTACTTGATTATATTATTTACCATCAAAAGTAAAAATGCCATCAGTTGTAGCCAATTGTAATAATTTTTGCAAATCTACTTTACTAAGTCCAAAAGTTGTTATGTGGTTTTCACATATATTATTAAGAATAATGTCAGTTGTTTCTTTTAATGGGATGTTTGTGAAAAGAGAGGTTACATCAAAACTAGCCATTACAACATCTTGGTTAAAATCGAAAGAACTCAATTCTTTGACAAACTTGAAAGTATTTGGGACATTAAACTCACTAAAAGTTAGAGGTTTTAAAAAAGGAACCAGAAACTTTGACAAGTAATAGCTAAAAGTGCCAATTGAGGATATAATGGGTCTTAATGGGTTTTCTATTTTATGAACCTTAGGTAGACCATACATGTAAACGGGCTTTGACCCTGAAGCAAATAAATCACTATAGGTAACTTCCCAATCTTATCTCTCAAACTTCTTAACATCCTATTTAATTTGTCTTCTAATTTCAAAATGTGACTCGCAATATCTACATTTAACATCTTAAATTTTGTATTGTCAGAGTATTTCATTCATTTTATCTAAATAATCAGACCTATTCATCACTACAACACCCCTACCTTTATCTGGCTTTGTAATAACAATACTAACATCTTTCTTAAGATTACGTAAAATATTGATTCTGTCTTTATTTAATTGATTGTCACCCTCCTTTCTACGATTAAAATTTTGAAAGGCCTCATTTGTAATTACAGAAATTTTTTTAAAAATAGAAATAAGGGTTTCACTACCACAGATGTCACAGTTTCTTAAAGTTGAACACAGTTTTTCAAAACTTAAAAAGTACTTAAAGAAATTGAATTTCATGGGAGTCAAGGCAAACTCAAGACCAAGAGAAAGAACATCCTTTTCCTCTTGTGTTAAATTTGTGTTAGAAAGATTAAAAATTACTTTACTACTATCTATTTTCTTACTAACGTCCACACCTAGATTTCTCAACTTTCTGCTGTGCGTAAGCCTAACATCTGTCAATTTCTTATCAACATTGGAATCCAAAATAGAAGACAGGCAAGTGTAGTCCAGAAAAGAAAGATTATTCCTTAAATCCCTATTTAATGAAGACACTTCAGTAAAAATTACCTATTTCTTACGTCTTTGCCTTTAACCTCAAAGTCTTATAATTTAAACTGCCATGAGAGATATATACTCGTGTTACGAAAATCTCTGGAATAAACCTTAAATTTAATGAAATTGGGAATAACACGGAAGTCCTTGCAAGTGTTCAGAAATCGTATGTCCTCCTCAATCTTCTTGGATCTATAGCGTACCTTCTCAGTCCGTCTTAACAACTGTAGCGTTGAGCGGCCATAACGTCTCAAAATAGTCTTAGTAATTGGGCGGCTACTTGGAAATCTTAGCTTGATGATAAATAACAGTGCCAAGACCAGGAAGAACATTCTTTATTAAACGAGCTTTCGAGGTTTAAAACCTCATCTTAAGGCTGAAAAATTGACAAGGATGAGAAATCACTAAAACATTACATTAAAATGAATTGTCTTATTAAAAGCTTCAGTAAGAACATAAAATAAAACAAACATCACATACAAACTAAAAATGAAAAACTACGAAAAAACTAAAACATAACGCAAAACATACAAAAACAGAAAAAAATAAAATTAATATGAAAGGTAAACAAACTGCACTCAAAAATAAAATGGCTAACGACCCACTTTGTGTACCTACTATAAAACTATATGATAGCTAGTTGAATACCGGACGAGTTGTTGTTCAATTCCGGTTTCATTTTCTTAATAAATAGCGACTCTGAAATTAAAAGGTCCAGTCTATTTAAGCGAAAAGACAGTACTCTAAAATGTAGGTGAGTGAAAGGATGGTCCTGTGCTAAACTGTGTTCCCTTATGGCAGAAAAAGTTGGTTTAGAAAGAGGAAACCTAGTTCTAACGGAAAGACCTCTGTGTTCCAAAATTCTGTGTCTAAGCCAGCGGGAACTGGACTTAGACACAGTGGTCATATTAAATGGAGTTAATTGGGAGACGTTCAGTCAGGTTTTTTGGTGAATTTCTGAGGTCATTATCTGATAGTAGTATGTCTGAGGTTAATTTTCTTTTTTGGTTGACCGATGACTTGACTGGCATACTTAAACACACCATAATCGTCGTTCCCCGACGCTAGCAAGACGCCCACCAGCCGTTGCAGAGATGTTGCTGTCGTTTGCCCAGGGTACTAAAGGGAGTTTGGTCCAAGATGCAGAAAAAGTTTATACACCCAATTGTTTTTGGAGATGAAGCGTGATAGACATTACTTTGTACTGCCAGAGACGTGCAGTTATTGCTATATTTTGTGTTTTGAGCCGGCCAATGTGTTTTTTTATATATATGAGCTGTTTTATGTGGCCTGTGGGCTAGCCAGGATAGTGGCCGAGTAATAAATAAAGACTGATAATATGTATCGTTGTGACATTTCTTAGTATTTTTAACTCATAATAACACGAAGCGTTTAATTCTCTTTAAAAGGTTTTTTGTGCCGTTGAGATTTTGAAATAATTGTTAGAAGGT
>NC_087207.1:32039204-32054204 GCF_015104395.2 Macrobrachium nipponense | reverse complement strand
GTAGATAGATATTGCAAAAAACTCTGAGCAATCACCAACACTGGCAAATATCAAATGGCCATATCTCCAATATATTATATCTCAAATTATAACTCCAAAATAATATACCTCCAATTATATCTCCAAAATAATATATCTCCAATTCTCCAGAGAATAACTCAATGTTATAGTAAAAATCTATAAACTCTCTACTTTTAGCATAACTGCTGAAAAAGGGCAAAAACTCGGCAAATAAATTGTTAGGAAATTCTACAAAAAAATCACTAATGGGCCACAACTCATTATAATAAAAACTCAAAATTCAAAGTTGGGTCAAAGTGTCTAAGCAAAAACGTCTCTATATGTGTAATGATTACATAATAAAAAATATAGGAATGTTAGTCCATATATATAAAAGACTAAAACTAAACAAAGAGGTCAACCAGATTGCTTGCAGGAATGTGATCAGACTAGAGACGCTAAAGATGACGTATACAAATAAAGTATGTAGGCTAAGTTGACATGCCGTCATCTGTGGTCATTCATTTGTTTTGAAAACATTAGTCAAGCTCCCTGCTTGAGACAACACCGCGACCTATAATTCAAACGGCCTATGTGATCTGTAGTGTGTCTCATTGTATGTATGTTTCCATATGTTCGAGCTACTGTCTGTTCCTTTATGACTTGTAACCGAGATGGTAGACAGGGCAGAATAGAGTTAGCTATCGTCATTAGAAGACCTGTACCTCTTTACCTAAGCTTTATCATGTAGAGAGAATAGAAACTAGCCATCATCATTGCAGAAGCGATCAAGCTATCGTCATTAGAAGACTTGTACAATCATACCTGATCTTCACCATGTAAACTCAGAAGAATATATATATTTTATACTTCGTGTTTTCGACTAGAACCTCACCTCATCACCGAATCATCATGAGTTTAAACATCGTCGCTCATAACCAAAGAAGATAATACCGACTCGTAAGTGATCTACAAACCCCAAGACACTCCATTGAATATGGAAGTGCAATACCAACCGACTTAGCGTAAGATTATCGCAAGTCTAACATTACCTCATAGGGCGCCTTATTATA
Organism: Macrobrachium nipponense; assembly: GCF_015104395.2. Lineage (NCBI taxonomy): Eukaryota > Metazoa > Arthropoda > Malacostraca > Decapoda > Palaemonidae > Macrobrachium > Macrobrachium nipponense. Next base: position 32,053,131 of record NC_087207.1, on the reverse strand, counting down.
CAAGGCAACAGCCCTAAAAGTGGTGGCAGTGTACCAGAAGAACTCTACAACTTCTCCGAAGAAAACCAGAATAATGAACATGTATCGCATCAGAAGTCAACGATGATCAAAACAAGAGATTCTTCAAGCAACTTATATCATCATTTAGTGAGCGACTTCAGAAAACAAACAAGAACTCTTCAACGACGACGAAAGCAAGAGATTCTTCAAGCAACTTAGTATCATCGTTTAGTGAACAATTCCAGTAGTGAATAACTTCAAGAAACAAACACGACGAGTGTCTTTTCCTACGGCAAACACATGCTTCGTCTCTCATTAGAATCATTCAAGAAAACATTGTTATTGAGCGTTTCCGGCACTTCAAGAAACAAAACCGAACGCGTCTGCTGCATCGGATCTTCAAGGGCTCGAATCATCCAAACAACGCACTAAAAACAGAAGGAGGACCAACCGCCGGTGTGTCGTTATTGGAACACCGTGACTTCCCCACAAAAGCAAGCTAAGTACAAATTTTTATTCATTTGGAGTAACTGAGTGTTTCCTTTGCTGGTCGAATTTCCTTATTCCTGTGGCTGAAGTTACGAGACATTCTTAATCTTACTTTTTTTACAGAAATTATCTACATCATTGATATTTCGCTACTGCGAGTTTTTTATCTTTGAGTGTCTGTTTCCAGAAGTTCTACTGAAATATCATATCATATACTATGTTAATTTTATCATTTTGGGTGATTATTAATCCCTTACGTAACAAATCATATTAAACAGTGAATATGCATTTACGCAGTGGACGTCTGTATTATACAGATGCATGGATAGGGTCGTTAGGCACCGTAGTGATTAGAAAACACACAAAAACAAGTGGAACACCCGTACAAATCTAGATAAATTAGAGGTAACACTATTTCGGGTCATGACAATAAATGCTCCTTTGCAAAGTCCCGATCGCAGTTTTAGCCTTGAGTTTTTTGAGTTATATAAAAAAATCTAACCTCAATGCTCAACTTAACTTTTAAAAATACGGCTGGATTGCAAGGAATAACCTGTCTATAAAAAAACTTTCATTGGGCTAAATGCGCAGACCAGGATCCCTCACTATTTCAAATTTTAGCAAAGAATGAAAGTAAACAACAGCAAGTACACGATAACGCAGTAGAGATAACTTATTTTAATAGTAATCGCTCAATTCTTTATAGTCGTCATTCATACGTTCGTTGTTTTATACGTAACTAGCAGCACATAATGCCTAAAACATACAATACGTTGTCGATGGTGAATAAAGAGAAGGGATCCTAATTATTACAAAAAGAAAATAGGTAAACAGTAGCCCTTTCAGACAAACAAACAAATCGTGCTTCAGCACTTGGGTACTGTGTCATCCAGTCCAAGTCAAGGGGTCAGGGTCAGTTAAATCTGCCGAGTGTTCAAAGCATAGCAAATTCCACGCAATAAAGCGACTCTAGCAGAGTGGGGAGAGCAATGTTGAAAAATTAAAAAGGAATTTCCCTATGCATCACACGACGTATCAAGTAATCAGAGCAGGTTCTAATTTTTTTTAATACCTAAGTTATTATAAGTAGTGGTGGATTAAGAACAACTGTATGCGCTGTAAAAATTAGAATATCTGTTTTATTCCTTTAGTACACGTAATATCCTGTATTTACGGACTCACTGTCTGTTGTTCGAACTTCCCTAATGAGAAGTCGAATAAGCGAGCGCTTACAGATACCTCTATAGTTATTAAAAAATATTGATCTGTATCTATCCTCCTGCAAAATAACGCGTGTTATCAAAGGAAAATCCTATAAACCTTCAATCATATTAAAATCCGTTTGAACAAAAAGAGACAGTTAATCAAATAATAACTTATATAGAGGAACTATACATTTGTCTCATAAATCGTAACATTGTTCAAATGACCCAACAGAATTCTCCGACAACAGCAGTCGCAGTTTGCACGCAAAATCGCGAGACGCATGCACCCTCGAATGTCTTAGTGCGTTGTAAAAAGACCTTGCTGGGAAACGAAATTTTAATCCTTCCCGACACTCAGAATATAACGATTTCCGCGAAACAAAGCCCTAGACACGGTTGACTCGCAGCAACAAGTTGAATCTAGTGATCCACAAACGTATACATATCGTGGATACGGAAGTTATAAATATCGCATTTTTTATTGTTGCTAAAATTTAATCTCGCCCAATCAGTCGTAGATGAATCTCGCTTATACTCTATCTAAAGTAATATCCGTAAAGTCATTCAAGCAGAGGTGATTCAGCAGAAATTTTTTTTTATCTTTTATCTGAATACCAGGAAGTTTCTCCACTAGCGAGTGATCTCTGGGAGAAAAACGGATGTCATTGAAAACAAAATACGGTCTAAGGACAAACATAAAGCTATATACGTACCTTCGCATAGACTCCAAATGAAATTTCAAAATAGAGATTAATGACGAAGTTGAAAAATGTTAGTAATAGGAGTCATTAGGAAATCAAATAAGCCCATATAATTTTTCCCTCAAACTCATGCCATAAAAGATCGGACTTGGCGTATCTGCGTAGATTTCTGTCGCTTAAACAAGGAAACGACTCCGATAGTTTCCAGTGCCATGTACCGACGACATCTTATCTCTGTTAGGTTAGAATAAATTTTTCACCAGCTTGGACTTACTTAAAAGCTTTTACCAGATACCATTACCTAAGTGATTGTACCTCATACTCCATTTCAGCACACTCAGGGGACATTATAAAATTTTTACGTATGCCTCGGCTTACGTTGCGCCCCAATTACAAATATAGTGTTTGGAGACTTTTAGGGGATACCAAACATGCCTATTGGTTGGTCTTGTAATCTTTTCTAATACCTTAGAAGTACATTCACATAAACTAGAGTTAGTGCTACAGAGACAAAGACAAATAATCTCAGAGTAAAATATCTAAATGTGAGTTTTTTAAAACCGAACATGTTTATCTAGGTTTTATGTGTCTAGTCAGGTCTTAAAGTAGTCCATGGTAAGGTGTCGCTATTCATAACTTCCGGTACCTATTAACGTAAAAAGGGATACAGCACTTTTGCGCTGTAGTGGGTATTACAATCGTATGTAAATATGTAACTCTTCAATCATGACAGCTCCTTTAACAGATCTTACGAAGAAGAGCGTAGATTTATCATGGTCTAAAAAGCATCAACAGGCGTTCGATATCTTAAAAAGCGGAATAATGCAGCTCACCTAACTTAAAAAATCCCTGATTTAAATAAGGATTTTTTTTTTTATTGCAACAGACGCCTCAGACCAAGGGGTAAGAAGGTATTAACTTCAGTAATATGATAGTTCTTCCCTATAGCTTTTATTCACGTAAACTAAAGCCCTTTGAAAGTAAATATGCAGTAATAGGCAAGGAAGGGCTAGGTATCGTTAACTCACTAGTACATTTCAAGTTCATAATCTACGGCGATCCTTTTAAAGTCCTCACTGAGCATAAGTCACTTACCGGGTTTTTCAAAGGCTTTAATCACAGTCCAAAAGGAACTCGTGACAAATGATCATTCAGGTCTTTGGAGCTAAGATAAGATATCTACCTGGGAAAGCAATTATCATAGCTGACGCATTATCCCGCAATCCCGCACCATACTGCAAAGAACCATTAATTAGACTAAAAGATATAGAAACATCCGTGCCTATTGTTAAAACCGTATCTAAACAAGAAGATTCCTTAACCCAAGAGATCGCGAGCATTGAATATCTGGGTGGAGCGCAGAACTGTTACAAACTGAACAAAAGCAAGGGTCAGCAGCTAAGCAAAAACAATAAACACTTCGAACGGAAACAGAGTCAGCGGCTAAGCAAACCAATAAACACTTCGAGCAGAAACCCTAAAGCAAAAGTATATTAAAGTATGTGTATCAGAATTAGTAATCAAATGTAATATATATCTAGGTCCGTGACGAGGAAAACCTGAAGAACACAGCAAGGTGACTAACGACCAGGTAGTAGTAATAATCTCTTTCATACCAATCGTCCTAAAACTGGTTGCATTCCGTCATCCAGGGTTCTCCATTATGTCACAGAAAAGCCAAATCACTGTTTTATGGCCTACGATGCTTACAGATATAAAAAGCACATAACTAATTGTAACACGTGTCATGAAAACAAAGGATACTCTAAGAAACCTGTCAGTTTAGGGGCCTATCCTGTGCCAAATCAATCCTTGAAGAATATACGTAGAATTATTAACAGAATTACGAGTCTGACAGGGGGAATAACACATTCTTAGTGTTAATAGTTCTTGACACGTTATATAGAATTAATAGCACTAAAAACAAACTGCAATTGAGTGCATTAGGAATATTTATGAGTGCTAAATCAGTAAACATGGAATTCAACACATAATAATCTGTGATCGGGTGGTGTAAATCAATAATAATCTCCATAACTCGTTGTGTGAATTCCTATGCATTAAGAAAACCAATAATGTATTTTATCACCCAGTCAATCGGTTTGTAGAATAAGAGATAAATAAGAAAGTGTCAATGTCTTACGAGTTACAACTCGTGATATTGGATCCGAACTGGATTAATGCGGTTCTCGCGGTTTTAAATACCATTATCATTCATATCTTGTATCTATAGAATTGATACCGCAAGTAGCCTTATACGGTACGCCGCTAGAACACTTTTCCAACATTACAAGCCAAGCATTAATTTATCAAATATATATAAAAAAATACTTAAATAAATAAATATATATAAAATAAATATGGATACAAGTGGAGTCAATATAATACACTCCGTAAGAAGCTCAGAAGGGTTACAAATTATAAACAAAAAAGGAATCACGATAAAATCAATAAGCAAACGTAACCATAGGTTAATTAAATATCCAAATATATATGCGTAAAGATTCGAACTCTAACTTAACGCTTTAGTAATGACAAATAAGCTAAAAGTTCAAATACATATCAAAACCTACTGACATATTGTCTGTCCCGGTGATTTATATTCGTAATGAATGAAACAAAAAAAAAAGTGAATAAATAAAAAAAAATAAAATAAAAATAGATTTTAAAGTCAGGAAGTCTAGAAAGTGAAAATGTATATCTATGCAAATAATCTTATAGGGCAAATAGTATATATAAAATTTGTATTGAAACCTTTTCATTAGTTTGAATAAGGAATATCTAATTTAACAGTATTACATTTCTTTACAATCATGCAGATATCCAACATGAAACTAATATATTGTTTCAATTTTGGTTTTGGTAGTTTTTTTTTTTTTTTTTTTTTTTGACATTCTTTTTTTTTGTGTGGGTCGACTATATTAAAAAACAAAAAACAAAAAAAATTTATACTAAGTCGTTTCTTTTACAGCAAGTAACGTAACAACTTAAGCTGGTGACGACGTCATCAGTCTAGAAGATGCCTGTCGCGTTTGCCGACTAATCATTGTTCTGTTTACCACCCTCAATAATGCTTGCAGAGGCTTTCATCTGTGTGTGTCGTCGCTCGTGCTTCCAAAGCAGGTTGCTGGAGAAAGGAATGCTTAGCCCGAACTTCTCATGGGCAAGGCAGACGTTAGGTACAAGTGTCTATCCGTATGCTCAATGCAAACTTAGTTAAGGAGTTGCAATCATTTTAAAATTAATAAACAAAATAAGCAAATAGAATTTCTATAACATCAAAATGAATTCATTTTTTTTTTTCTGTTTTTCTGAACCTCATAGACAATTAGAAGTATCAAGTCATGGATATGAAAAATTTACTTGCAACATTAGTCTATCACAATTCAAGTAAATCACATTCATGGGAAAATGTCACATTTTCTTGAAAAAATCAAAGTCAGTATAGAAATTAGTTACATAGTGATTCTTCGTTGCATCGCCATGCCTATTAATTAAAGTTAAAAATTAACTTTCAGAGGATGGGCAAGCAAGAAAATTGAATACTGAAAACTTTTGTTAGGGGCAAATAGGATCAGATTTTATCACAACTTAATTTCAGTTAGCATAGAGAAATACAAAATCATGATTAATATTCTCTTTGACTATTATGTTGCCTGGCAATCTTACAAATAGCTCCGTTCCACTTCTTTGTCTAGTAACTTACTACCAAGTAATATCGAATTTTCTTTGGGATTCGTAATGATATCTGTTTTATTTCTCATAATTATGGATATATAGTCATCATAGACCTGGATAGCGGTTTCACTCATTGTTGAATGCCATGGATAAAAAGTTTTTGTACAGCTGACTCTTTGAATTCCACAAATATCAGCGAATTCATGTGTGTTAAGTCTGGTTCTAAATGGCTTTCTCCCCCCCATGTATTTGGATGTCGTCTGAATTTACTTTGCCCTTGTGACAAGTATAATTTCACTTGCAGGCTTGATTAATGGAAACCTGGTTACAGTATCCTGCAGTACGAGAGTTTCAACATCGCAACTTCAAAAAATCGTTTCGTCGCAGCGGACGACTACAGTCACTTAACAACTGCCTACAATGTGAAAGGAATTTCTTGGACCTTCTTCGACCGACACCGTATTCCGTCGTTAAATCTCGTTTTAATGCGGAATGCTCGGCGGCTGTCGGAAATCAACTACAAAAGGGAAACCTACTTCCGGACAATTACGACCAGAAGGATATCAACTCTACTTTGCTGGCGAAGGACTCGCTGCTGGGGGGGTGATTTTATTCATCGCGAACGTATTCGTGTGGCTTAGGATGCAGAGAACAAAAGTATGAGCGCAAAATAGAACGTTGGACCCCGCCCAGGCAAAGAAATTTTCCCCTTGTTTTAACCATTTGGAATTGGCCCTTCATTTGGCTATAGGTGGTTGTCTGGAACTGTGTAATGGACGAAAAGTTGTTCGAACGCTAGTTAAATATGTAGTAGTATAACCTCGGTCATGTATCCACTATATATGTAAAGTATCATGTTATCCTATATATAAATGATCATAAAATAACAGAATCGAAATATTCTTTGCGTGTACGCAATAGGAATCTATTTAAAAGTGCACATATATATAAATCATAATTATATGAATCCATATACAATATGATATAAACAAATCAGGTAGCCTAATAACAATCTGTTACCACCTTTTATCTTACCAATAACTGCAGATATATACAGTTAGCATAAAAATCAACGAATCAATCAGCATAAAACTTAATTAATTTTATCTTTAATTCATATATGAAGTTTTTATCAGTCGAAATATGATTTTTATCATGTTAATCTGTTTATTCTATGCATTGCGATATGAGAGTACATTAGTATTTCTGTAGGATATGTATCTTAAAGAGATGAACGTGAAAAACTGTATCAGTATATATCACATGATCACTATTATTTACGAATATTATATGCATATTATGTCTAATATTTTATTACTGGAATCTGTATTTGTGTACACCATGAATTTTTTTTTACTTATAAGTTACTTCCTATTTTATCTATATATATTCACATAGTGCCTGTATCACAACTCCTATCAAGTCAAAATGCAAATCAAGTTTGAGTAATATCAGTAGTTGGTTTTGGTAGCTGACCGAGCTTTTATGTAATGATTACATAATAAAAAAATGGATGAATGTTAGTCCATATATATAAAAGACTAAAACTAAAGAGGTCAACCAGATTGCTTGCAGGAATGTGATCAGACTAGAGACGCTAAAGATGACGTATACAATAAAGTATGTAGGCTAAGTTGACATGCCGTCATCTGTGGTCATCCATTTGTTTTGAAACATTAGTCCAAGCTCCCTGCTTGAGACAACTACCGCAACCTATAATTCAAAAACGGCTACGTGATCTGTAGTGTCTCATTGTATGTATGTTCATAGTTCGAGCTACTGTCTGTTCCTTTATGACTTGTAACCGAGATGGGTAGACAGGGCAGAATAGAGTTAGCTATCGTCATTAGCAAGACCTGTACCTCTTTACCTAAGCTTTATCATGTAGAGAGAATAGATTAGCTATCATCATTGGCAGAAGCGATCAAGCTATCGTCATTAGAAGACTTGTACAATCATACCTGATCTTCAACCATGTAAACTCAGAAGATATATATATTTTTATACTTCGTATTTTCGACTATACCTAACCTCATCACCGAATCATCATGAGTTTAACACATCGTCGTCATAAACCAAAGAAGATAATACCGACTTCGTAAGTGATCTACAAACCCCAAGACACTCCATTGAATATGGAAGTGCAATACCAACCGACTTAGCGTAAGATTATCGCAAGTCTAACATTACCTCATAGGGCGCCTTATTATACAAGGCAACAGCCACAAAATATGCACTACGACATAGGCCACTAGAAAACTTAACCAAGTTTCCTAGGAATCTCTGGCAAAGTTGTCACAAATACAACAAAGGTGTGTGTCCAAGAAAACTCACAATTTCTGGAACACAAATATCCAGAAAAAAGAAATGTAGTGCATTACGTATGCATTCAGAAAGATGAAAAAAAAAAAAACAAAAAAAACTTGTGTCAGCGAAGGCTAACTTCCAAAAAAGGAGAAAGAAAGAAAAATCAACGGCATTGTTAACTATCTCCCGTAACTCATGTAATGTCTAGCAATTATCTGCTGAACTCATAAAAAAGAGAAACAAAAATAATGTGTTATTTCCTCCCAAATTCACAAAAGATTTCACCACCCTTGATAGCATTACAGCACCCACATATTAGTAAATAAAAAAAAATCAGTATCAGAAGTATCACTATCAGCAAAATCACCAAAATTGCTATCATCAAAATCACTAGTATTAGTATAAAAAAAAAAACATCACCAATGTTAATGCATATCCATTCACCCAAAAGTTCAGCAAAACAAAATTCACCAAGATTCAGCAAAATTCACCCAGAAGTTCAGCAAGATTCATCACGATTCAGCAAAAACTCATCACTCATGAATGACTGAAACATTCTCCAAAGTTACAAAAACTCAACAAATAATTAACCCCAAAACTTCCCCCAATAATTCATCGTAATAGTTCTCCATGATATAATTATTTGTAATAATTATAAAATAATCCCATCCATGAAATACTCAAATCTCTCGTAAAACAGTCTCCCCCTTAATGATAAGTATAGTTAAGTAACCCTCCGTGAAATATCTCATATAATAATAACAATTATTAATAATAATAATGATTCTCCATAGTAATAATTCTCTTGCAAAGATCTCAAGTAAGGGTGTAATTCAAAATAGCATACACAGTATTGCCAAACCCACAGTATACACCACCATTGCCACACCCAAAATAACACAGATGCAACACCAATCAACATCACTCACCGGCATCGGGCATCACCATTCACCACCACTCAGCACCACTTTAAAGTAATCCCTCCAACACAATAAAAAAAATAATGATAATCAGTAGTGTCCATTATATTTGTGTCTTCCAAAGCATAAGGAAAACATACACTCATCTCATGCATTTCATTTCCTCTCCTCTTCATTCACGAGAAAGAAAATCTCTTTTCATTTCCTTTCCTCTTCATCCAAGAGAAAGAAAATCTCTTTTCTAAAAAAAAACCCTACGGGCATTTCACGTCATCAACTAATCAATCAGCTGATGTCTTGGCCATTGGAAAATCATTTCAAGGGCAAATTCGTCTCTCAACACCCTGACAAAGAAAAGAAAAGGAAGGAGTTCACCCACACGAGAAAAAAAATTTTCACCCTCCCGTTAGAACACCCCCCCATTGAACAGTGTCTGAGGATCCCTCGAGGTATATACCAGTAGTAGCAGTACCCTCCCATGCAATATCCCCCGAGGCAGGCCAGTAGTACCCTCCCGGTAAGCAATGCCCTTTTGCATTTCTTAGCAGAAATTTGCTGAGCCTGCAAGAATGGGGTGGGCGCCCTTTGTCTTGAAGAAAATGCAATGCAAAGCACAGTTTGCATGCATGAAAAACACTTTATACACACTTACTTGTTAAACAAAGACGAATGCATCTATTCTAAACACGCGTAATAAAGAAAACACGTCACTTTCTGCTACTATGGGGAAAAAAATTTTGACCTCTTTAACCAGTCCCATTACACTGAGGGATCAAAAAACCCTCCCCGAAAAATGTTCTTTAACACTCACCACTTCATAATGAGAACAAAAAAACTCGGAATTTGCGCAAGACACGCCAATAACACTCGCACGTGCATCTCGGGATGCATTTGACATCACACACAAAAGTCCACATGAGTGAGGCACCTGCTTCAAGGCAGACTGCCTGGGAAAATTGCTGAGTCCAGTTCAATTCTCTCCTCAGCACCACATCCTCACGGACTGGATATTTCTCTACCCCTTTCAGCTTAGCAACTGAAATCTAACAATTTAATAATTTACCACAATCCCCTCTATGTTTAACTGGTCACCAGTCTCTTCGGAGGCGTGGGTTCGAATCCCACCACTGCCACCACCTGTAAAACGGATATTCATCTCGTTTGTTTTATTTGGTAAACGTGGAACTTCCGAGCGTCAGGCATACCGACACACAATCTCTCTCTCTCTCTCTCTCTCTCTCTCTCTCTCTCTATCTCTCTCTCCAAGCGACCAACAGCTCACGACCTCTCTTTCTCTCTCTCTCTCTCTAAGCGACCAACGGATCGCGACCTCTCTTTCTCTCTCTCTCTCTCTAAGTGATCCCTCTCTCTCTCTCTCTCCACCTCTTTCTCTCCATTCTAACAGTTAATCAAATGAGAGAGTTGCATTAAAAAAATACATTTATTTAACAATAGAAAGATAATGATCCAAGTCTTACTGACTAACTTAACTCAGTTAAACCCCCAACATTAAAATGTCTAAAACAGTAATTTGTCACACCAATTCTCTATTCCATCTAAGACTCTCTGTCCCCTTAGGACTCTGGGTCCCCTATGCCAGAATTTTAAAGACACGAGAAACACACTCATTAGCACATATAAGTTTAAAGACAAAGTTAATAAAATGGAACATCTTACAAGATATCAAACAAGCAGCCTCCCTTTGGCTAAAGTAATTCAACTCACCATGGCAGCCGGAATATTTCACTCACTGATAAATAAACACTTAGGCACCGCCATCGTAGCTTTGCCTTCCTCCCTCGGATCTCTATGCAAGTCGCCCATAGACTTGGCTATGTGAGTACATTAAGAAGAGAGAGGGCGCACACACACATACGGATGCACACTTCGTTAACGCCCCATATTACTGGCTACAACCCAGTTTCCCTAAGGCACTTTGAAAAGACCCATGAACTGACATAACTACAGGACGAACGTGACCCGTCTCTATGCAGTTTTGAATCACGCCATCACAGAAATCATTTATCAGCTTTTCTCGGTCGTCCTTCGGCTCTGTTCTCCATGCATTCCAAAAAGGTCACAGCGCATCACATTATGCATTACAAATATATCATTAATAATAATGCCTAGGACTTACATATATATATATATATATATATATATATATATATAGATATATATATATATATATATATAGATATAGTAGATATCTAGAGATAGCTATATATATATGATATAGATATAGTATATATAGATATATATATAGAGATATAGATATATATATATAGATATATAGATGATATATATATATATATAGTATATATAGAGATATAGTATAGATATATAGATATAGAGAGATATATATATATATATATATAGTATATATATATATATATAGAGATATATATATCTATATTCTATATATATATATATATACATATATATACATATATATATATATATATATATATATATATATATATATATATATATATATATATACATATATATATATATATATATATATATATATATATATATATATACATATAGATATATATATATATATATATATATATATAGATATATATATATATATATATAAGATATACAAAACAATAGATTTGGCATAAAAAATCAACCTCCTGTGTACCTCAATGTGTGGCTATTACCAGTATAGCTGACGCTTTTCCAAAATGGTGGAAAAGTTTGCTCCATATCTTGAATATTTCCATTACATATGCCTGCAAAATTGCATCCTGTCCACATAACGATTATTATATATATATATATATATAGACTATATATATATAGATAGATATATATATATTATAGATATATATATATAGATATATATATATATAGTATATATATATATAGAGATATATATATATATATATATATATCTATATATATATACATATATGATATATATATATATATATATATATATATATATATATATATATATATATATAGTATGATATATATGATATATAGAGATAGATATATATATATATATATATATATATATAGATATATATATATATATATATATATATATATATATATCTATATATATATAGATATAAGATATATACTATATATATATATATATATATATATATATATATATATATATAGTATATATATATATAGATATATATCTATATATATATATATATATATATATATATATATATATATATATGTATATATATATATAGATATATATATATATATATATATATAATATATATATATAGATATATTGATATATATATATATATATATGTATCTATATATATATCTATATATATACATACATTATATATATATATATATAATTATATATATATATATTATATATATATAAAACAATAGAGTTTGGCATAAAAATCAACCTCCTGTGACCTCAATGTGTGGCTATTACCAGTATAGCTGACGCTTTTCCAAAATCGTGGAAAATTGCTCCATATCTGAATAATATTTCCATTACATATGCCTGCGAAAAATTGCATCCTGTCAGTAACGATTATATATATATATATATATATATATATATATATATATATATATATATATATATATATATATATATTATATATATATAACATATATGTATATATATATATATATCAAATAAACACGTGTTTAGTTGAATACCTGGAATTCGAAAGTAAATTAAAATGAAGGGTTTTTTAAATCCTGCTGAGTGGTTAGAAGATCTCGGTACTGGTAAGTGAGCTTGAGCTTTTGCGAAATTATGAAAAGAAACTGATTTGAGTAATTGTAGTATTAACGACCGCTCAAGCGATAGGAACCTTTTAAACGAAATCCTGCAGCGTTGTAGACCTACCTATCTCGATATAAGGATAGAAAAACAAAAAGCCTGAGAAGAACTATGATAAAAGAGAGAAAAGAAAAAGAGGAGGGCGTTGGTGGAGAGAGACAGAACAGCTTTGAAGACATTATTCCATCAACGCCCACCAAACTTCGCTGTCAGGCGTCCTTTCCGACGCGTTTATGTAAAAACTTTGCAACGTGTTTGGGCTAAAGTTCAGAGGGGTCCTCTGGCCGCTTAAGCCCTCTGCAGATCCTCATAACTCAGGCTCTAATTATTCTAGCTAGATATACGAATTCGTAACTTTTTCTTTCTTATTCGAAATAAGCAACGAGGTTTTAATTTTCTGTTGAGATGACTGGTGTCTGTCCGTCCGCCCTTTTTCTGTCCGCCCTTTTCTGTCCACCCTCAGCTCTTGAACAACTCTTGAGGCTAGAGTGCTGCAAAATTGGTATGTTGATCATCCACCCTCCAATCATCAAAACATGCCAAATTGCAGCTCTCTGGCCATAGTGTGTGTGTTTTTTTTTAAGGTTAAAGTTAGCCATAATCGTTCCTCTGTCAACAATATAGGAGGCCACACCGGGTAGTGGTATAGTTTCATGAGCTGCTGCTCATACTGTACAGAAAAACTCGATTGTACCGAAGAAACTTCAGCACATCTCTTTGAATTTATATATATATATATATATATATATATATATATATAATATATATATATATATATATATATATATATATATATATATAAGGTAATGCCGAGATCTTTGGTCTTAACGACCC
>NC_087207.1:32029204-32031704 GCF_015104395.2 Macrobrachium nipponense | reverse complement strand
GAGAGAGAGAGTGGGGAAGAAGAATCATATATCATAACTATATTCTCATCATTTCGAAGATACAGATGAATTCTTTAAACAAGATGGACGAAGCTTCTTTTTCTGACATCAGAGAGAGAGAGAGAGAGAGAGAGAGAGAGAGAGACGAGAGATGAGAGAGAGAGAGAGAGAGATGCATTGCATGATATATATTTTGGCCATTTCCTTTCCTTCCCGAAGTCCATTTCCCAACAGATTACATTGCAAGGCACTTATTGCAAGCCTCTCAATCGAAACACTATGGAAGTTGAGACCAATATTTCTTATACATTGATACTGTCCTTGAGTGAATATTTGTTGTTGTTGTTGAGATGATTATAAAGATTATTGTAAATGCTAATAATAACAATTTTAAAAAATCTTTATTTAGGTTAATTACTCAGGAGCTTTCCTAGACAGCGAGCCCCTCGGATTTTAACACGGTATGTTTAGTACAGGCCTGTGTGAGATTACTGAAAAACATGAACAAAAGACTATAAATATCATAAAGATAGTGACTCCCAAGAAATATTGGTCCAAGATAACCACCCACAAAAACCGTTAGGGGACACTATCTAGGAAAGATCCAATATTCGTGTATTTCTTTTCTCTGTAGTTGTATTACTTATCCAAATAAAGATCATTAGAGATGTCTCTGGTAGGTACATGGAATGTTGCTTCCACCTCTCCGAGAGTGAATCAGTTTGCATTATACGAGTATGAAGCCGTTGATGAAGGATATAAGAGAGATTTTGCTCTTCTAACGCCTCTTACCACTCATAATTCTGCTACTGCAACTTCTACTACTATTACTACTATTATTAATACTACCACTACCTATTTGCCATCCATCAGGCAAATAGGTTACCAAAGACGGCTAGAGAGCCTGAACACGTATAGCTTAGAAACACGACGATAGCGAGGACAGCTAATAGAAACATTCAAAATACTGAAAGGCATAACAAAAGTTGACAGTAACCTATTTACATTAAACGAAAATCAGACAAGAAATAATGTATGGAAACTAGAGCTAAAGAGATACAACACATCTCATTGTGGGAACTTCTTCACATACAAGATATGTAACACATGGCATAAATTGCCACCAGAAGCTGTGGACATCAACAGTGTGGAAGAGTTTAAAAGAAAGCTAGACAAAATCATTAGGACACTGAATGAACGCACACGATGTCTCTTCTGATGGACTCACAAGTCTTTGGGACATCTTAATCCTTGTTACTCCTTGTAACTTCTACTGTTGCGGGCATTACTGTTTACTATTATCATCAGAGCAGAAACTTGTCTACTTTTTGTCCATATTCTGATCGAAGAGAAAACTTTATTCCCACCAAAGTCTAAACTTTTACAAATCTGATTGAAAAGTTCATTAGGAAAACGATGAGTTTGATTGATCACAAAAATTCAATTGCCGAAGTTCCCCTGCTAGATATCTCCTTTTGCTTGCAACGCTATACATATTCCTATAAAATATCAGTCTTTTACTGAAATATATACTCGTGTATATATATATATATATATATATATATATATATATATCATATATATATATATATATATGTGTGTGTGTGTGTGTGTGTGTTGTGTGTGTGTGTGTGTGTGTGTGTGTGTGTGTATGTTTGCGGTCTATAAATCGTTTCTTCGGCGCAATCAAGTTTTTATACAGTGTGTAATCAAGGCCAGACGCACGATTATGGCTAAATTTAACCTTAAATAAAATAAAAACTACTGAGGTCCAAGGGCTGCAATTTGGTATATTTGATGGTAGGAAGGTGGAAGATCAACTTACCAATTTGCAGCACTCTAGCCTCGGTAGTATTAAAGATCAGAGGGCGGACAGAAAAAGTGCGGACAAAAAGTGCGGACGAAAAAAAATGTGAACGTATAGACAAAGAGCGCACTATAGTTTTCTTTTCAGAAAACTAAAAGACGGCACCAATAACAAACTTGGACTCTCAATTAACTAAACGTTCGTCAAAAACGTTCGTATTCAATCTTTACTGAGGTTACGTTACTCGGCAGGCGATGGGGCAGGGGAGTGTGGGTGGGGAGGAGATGGGGTGGGGATTCCTCCCGTGCCACCTGTCAGACCCATCCCATACCCGATGCCACTGTTGGCGGTCCCTGTCACTGTCCATTATGGCTCCCATTCCAGCCGTTTCAGTCTTTCTATTCCCGATCTGTCAGCATCGTATCCCTGCTGTTATTGCCTGTTGCAAGAATATACAGCTCAAGTCAAAAGGAATCAGTCGACTTGTTTTCACCGAAAAGGGATTGATGGCAGTTGGGCCGAAGTGAACAACTCTCTTTCAGGGCTGCTCTTGATGGATACAGTGGCCGGGACTTGGACGAAATAATTGAACATAAATACACTGATATATATGTGTGTTTGGGTACACACACACACACTTATATATATATATATATATATATATATTATATATATATATATATATGACCACCC
>NC_087207.1:32006639-32028704 GCF_015104395.2 Macrobrachium nipponense | reverse complement strand
GGTGGAAAATTTGCTTTGTATCTTAAATATTCCCATTACATATGCCTGCAAAAATTGCATACTGTCCACATAACGACTGTGAATTCATATTTTGGTATTCTTACTATCATTCAGAGATCAACTAAACCCACCTTTCTAATATGGCCGTCATAGCAGAGAGCAATGCAGCTAAGTCAAAAGTTGTAGCACTCGCACCAGCCATCGCGTTCCTTCTTACATCCACACTTATTCAGTTCATGGTAAGATTCTGCAACTGTTGCTAAATCTGTCCAATATGGAAGCCAGACACCATTCAGCCTGGATTGGGCACTGTAGGACAACATACTAAAGACTATCTCCTGAAGCCCCCTGCACGAAAGGCAGGTCTCTTGTAATGCTTTCTAGCAGCAGCTCTTGTCGGGGTAGTGTAACCATAAACTACTTGCTTCTTTGCAAAGAGATCAAGTGTTGCCTTATTTACATCTTTATGTGAACTGCATCTGTCGTACATTAGCGTCAAAACCATTCAATGATTTGCAAGTCTTTATCTTCTACACCTGCTAGTGTTGAACTAGTTTCATGAAGGTGGGTGAAACACAGTCCATGTTTGTCATGCGGGTTTCTCACACTTTTCATGAAAGGCAGACTCTGTCACACCAACTAAATGCATGAAAAAAGAAAGGGCTGAGGCTTTTGGTCTGATGCTGTTGCAATTTTATGAATAGTTATCCATCTCATGTCTTTTACTTTCTTCTGAATTTAATCCATAATTTGTCCAGTCTACAATAACGACAACATCAGTGTCAGAGCTGCATAGGATTAGATTTAACATGTCTTCTAGTTTAGCAGCATATGGAGCATGGAAAACAACTTTAGTATCTGCTTCTTTGGGAGTGAAGCCTTGTAGATCAGCAGTGTCCTGTTCAGTTTTGCAAAAAAAGTGCAGCATCTCCTTTGGTAACAATAATGCATGTTGTATCATCTCCTTGAGATAAAATTATTATGTCTGCTAAATTTGCAAATAGTTCAGGTTTATTCTGATCATTCCTAAGAAAGTTTAGCCAATTGCCAGGAGTTTCTGCAGTGCTCATAACTCAGCAGCAAACTCCTGTGCTTCTTTTTTTGTTGTGTCTGTTTCCATACTGTCTGCCCATATACATCAAATACAATGTGCTTGTTTGTATTTCTGCACAAGCTTCTGTTGGTCTCAGGTCATTTACAAGTGCTGCACCGTCCATTATGATAACATCTGTGGCAGGTTCTCTGTCATGGATGTCTGATGCCTGCTGTTTTTGTAAAGGCAAAAGCTGTGACTTGGTGCATTGATGCATCTGCCCATTCCGTGCCATTGAAGGTGGAAAATTGTTATTTTCATGTGCTGTAAGTATACATTTAAGTCACATTGTCTGTTCTGGCATGAGCTGAAGGGGTGTGGCAATAGATTAAGGTCATCCTTTATGGGTTGCAATGAATTTGGAATCTCAAGAAACCTTTCTGCACACTTTCAACTTCTTTTTGATACTTTCCCTAATATTTTGGATCAGCGTCACTTGTAGCCTTTGACTCATCAATCAGATAGCTTACTGCAGGCCCAGCTGCTGTATCCAGTTTCTGAGAGCATTTATGTCTTTAAATAGGTCAATGGCTCCACTATTTCCTGTCACATTAGCTTTTCCTTGTTCATGTATTTAGTCTATAGCTAATGAGGAAAAAGGACAAATGGTTTTATGAATAGTGAAATATCCCATTGTGAATTCAACAAATGCACTATTTTGGAGAGGGTAAGTGTCACTAAAATGAATTGAACACTAAAATGGACGCCACTTGGCATAATTTACATGGTCACGGGCAAAGAAGGAAGGAATTAATTTCTGTAACATATCTTTCAACAAGTTGAAATTTGACTCCTGGTATGACTTCATGAAAATGAAAACTAAAAGTTCTAGCTAGGCCGAAGATTCATAAAGTAGAACTTTGGGCACACTGGCTCTCACTCTCTGATCCTGCTTTCAGAGCTTAGCCAACGTTCTCCTGCTTCCTGGGTATATGATAAAAGGCAACTTTGCTTAGCTTATATAAATCGCAGGCTGTCACCTGATAGGCTTGTCGTGTCCTCTTCACATGTGAAGCAGAGATAAACAAATCAGGTGTTCCAGGAGTAACTTTTTCTACTTCTGCAAAATCACCAGTCTAACCACCGTCTTTCAGGAGATCATATAAACAAAATCTAAATACAGCTCTCTGAACATGGAAACCATACTGCCATGACTACTGGATTTGCTTGGTAATTGCAAATTGTGTCTGATAAGCTGCTAGAACTGGGGTTTGGCCAGGATTGAGAAGCTAAGAGGGTGTTATTACAATATCCATGGCATGTTTGATCTTTACTAGTGTATTAGCTGACTTTTGAAAAAGAGGCAACATTCGATAATGAGCAGTCACGAAGGTTGATCCTCTTGAAATGGATTAGCCTTTTCACGGGGGACTGGAGAAGGTGACACCTTACAAGCCCTCCTTTTCTTCTAAGGAAAACATCATTTTCACATTTAAGTTAGGTTTTTATATCTCCCCTGTTTTGCAGCACACTTACAAATTCCAGCAAATTTGGTGGCACAGATTCTCTTCTAGTGTCTGCTGTTAAGGTTTCATCAGATTCTGTCCCATGTTCAAGCACTGCTTCCTCAATATCTTGGCTACTTTAGCCACAATTAGTGCTACTATATAGCCACATGCCGTGGCTAGGACTTCTGTCCCCTTGTAGGCAAGCAAAATCTCTCTTCCCTTATTGAAGACCTGTTCCGGGATATGGGCTAGTATTTGTTCTTTCAATCATGTTCGGTGCACAAAGGAGGCATCAACATGTAGCTGTTCAAATATCTGTTTATAAAAATCATAAAATCCCGGGAAACAGTACCTCCAGCACTAAGCTTGGCCAAAAATCTTTCATCCAGCAAGTTAATGACACATTGTCACAGCTTTTCATGTGAAGGATTCTTCACCTGCCTCTTAGGTACTATGAGTGAATTTTGCATGTAGTGCATTGTCTTGCACAATGACTTCCTTTTCCGTTCTAATTTTGTGGCTTTGAAATTAAGCATACAAGATTCTTGGTATTTAGTTTTATTATTTTCAAAGGTCTGCTGGATTCTGTAACCTTCGTCAAGCCTTTTGGGATAAAATGGTTTAGGCATGCACTGAAGTTGTATAATACAGGAATGTTTGTAGCAAGGGTGGCATACCCAGCACCGGATGAATCGACTTGTCTCTCATAGGTGACCTCTTGGCACAAGCATCAAAGTTTTCAGTTAGTCCTACTATCTCCTTTTAAGAAAGACTTCAATTTCCAAGATTGTTCTGCCATTGTTTTTGTTCTATAGGCCAAGGGTTTAACCTTTTACCACCTACACAATGCATATGCGCTTTCAGATATGGGATACAACTCGGCTCATATGTATTATATTCCAACCACAAGCTCAATCATTCATCCAATACTATTTGATTCCTGTGTAATTACACCTTTCAGAAGACTATAACTCTGTCTTCTTTTGCCTTGCTCTTCTGCACTGGCACATCCTGTCAATTCAGATTTAACTTTGAACTGGGGCTAGTTAAACAGCACTTGGGAAATTAATGATATATGTTTACCATTAGCTAGTAATGAACCACATGGTGAGTTTTAAAGGTATAGTCTGTACCAGTGTGTCCTGGTAGTGCACTGATACGACACTATTACACTGTTATGTTGAGGTAATTACCCATGCATTTTTTTTAACAAGGATAAAACCAAGTTAAGAAGTGCTTAAAGCATAACCTACAAAAATGAACTGACTGAGCTGAAGTTACCAAAGATCCATGTATTACTTGACCTTTCGCCTCCTATTGAACCGAAGTACAAAGTTTTGTCTTTTTGGAGGCCACTTTGGTGACAGCCATCTTGGATGTTTCTTGTGGCAACAAAATTACGAATTTCAATCCTTAAAGGCTGCTTTCAGCATTTTAACGTAAACTGAGAGTGACTGAGAATTCCGATGTGATTCAGCAATTAAATTTCAATATTCATATATCCACAGGCAGCCGTTTTGAAAACCTGAAGGCCATCTTGAAAAATGGCAAAACTCTGTTGGGCCAAAGGTTGTTTATGGAAAAAACTGCCAAAGAGAATTGCTGTGCCAAATTTTATATTAATATATATATATATATATATATATATATATATATATATATATATATATATATATGTGTGTGTGTGTGTGTGTGTGTGTGTGTGTGTGTGTGTGTGTGGGCCTGTGGGTTACTCCAAATTAAAATTAAAACGTACAAATAATAATACAAACAGGAAATTTGGGACAGCAGCAACATATATATATATATATATATATATATGTATGTATATATATATATATATATATATATATATATATATATATATATATATATATATATATGTGTGTGTGTGTGTGTGTGTGTGTGTGTGTGTGTGTGTGTGTGTGTGTGTGTGTGTGCCTCCTGTGGGTTACTCCAAATTAAAATTAAAACGTACAAAATAATAATACAAACAGGAAATTTGGGACAGCAACATATATATATATATATGTATATATATATATATATAATATATATATATATATATATATATATATATATATATATATATATATATATATATATATGTATGTATATATATATATATATATATATATATATATATATATATATATATATATATATATATATATATAGAGAGAGAGAGAGAGAGAGAGAGGAGAGAGAGAGAGAGAGAGAGAGATAGAGAGAGAACTTAGTAAGTAGCACCAGTCCATATGTTATAGCATCCAGCAGTAAAAGCCAAGAATTTAAACGACCTGTATCCTTTAAAGCTCTAGTCCAGAAAGCATACTCGGGAAGTCCTCAATGGAAAAAGGTGAAATCTGTGACAGCCAGACATGTCACTTTCAGGAATCTTTTTTTTTTTTTTTTTTTTCATAATCCACTATCCCTTTCCTCCAATTAGGGACGGGGATTTTTTTTGAAGGAATTGAAGAAGGTTTTCATGGAGAAATAAAAAAAAGGAAAAGGAAAAAGATAACATTCGTCCCACTGGTAAAAAAAAAGAATATACGTACATTTTTTTGATGAGCAGAAAATTATAAGAATTGGATACCAGTTTTTTTTTTTATGGTGTTTTTGCGTTGCAAGGAACCAGTGGTTATTCAGCAACGGGACCAACGCCTTTACGTGACTTCCGAACCTCGTCGAGAGTGATCTTCTATTACCAGAAATACACATCTCTCACCTATCAATGGAATGCCCGAGAATCGAACTCGCGACCACCGAGGTGGCACGCCAACGCCATACCGACCACGCCACTAAGGCGTTTACCACCAGTTGTTTTGGAAAAGTTTTATATCCTGGCTTTCATCCGGCTTATTAATGAAATTTTCTTTCAGTTCCTTTCTATTTGCCTCTGACCCTTTCTGCACAGCTAATTCACATCGTAGATATACGAACATTTTAGTGAAATAACCTTGAAGTTTTTCCCTACCTGCAAATAATAAGAGCCTTTTTAGAAAGAGAAAGAAGAAAACACTTCGCCAACGACGAACATCTTCACAGGAAAGTCGAAAGCATAATTTATGCGGAAATGAAAAGAGAGCCACATGAAAAGCGGCTCTTCATGAAAGCCACGGAAAAAGCTTTCTTTTCTCCGCCTTACTTTTAGGCATTGCGTTTTTTTTTTTTTTAAATGGAGTTTCCTTATGTATGTTTAATGTCTGAAATTAGATCAAAGGAGACTGTGAAATAACATTGGAAAACAAGCGTTGGCAACTCTGTAAAGTAACTGTTTATTGGTTATGTACCGGATGGAAAAAAAAAAAAAAAACTTCACTTGTTGCTTTAATGTACCACTCAGGTTCACAAAAAAGTCGGTTATTGTTCTCCTGGGGATTTTACTTCTCTGTAAAAGAAAACTATTGAGATACCTTTGTCTGTACGCCGCACTTTTTCTGTCCACACTTTTCTGTCTGCCCTCAGATCTTCAAAACTACTGAGGCTAGAGGGCTGCAAATTGTTTTGTTGATCTTCCACACTCCAATCATCAAACATACCAAATTGCAACCCTCTAGCCTCAGCAGCTTTTATTCTTATTTAAGGTTAAGTTAGCGATAATCATACTTTTGGTATCGCTATAAGTACCAACACAGTCCACCACTGTACACTGGTTGAAGATTTCAGGGGCCTCGGCTGAGGCTACCACTGGACATTGCTAAATTTCATGGGCCGAAGCTAAGAGTTTCATGGGCCGTGGCTAAAGCCACCACCAGACCATGGCTGAGTTTCATGGGCCGTGGTTGAAAGTTTCATGCAGCATTATACGTTGCACAGAAACCTCGACTGAGGCCAAAAAACTTCAGAGCATTTTTTACTTGTTTACTCCTTGTTTCAAGCAAATTTCATCCAAAAATAAATTATTATTAACAGCTGCGAATAAAAGTTTTTATTTCTAATACAAACGTGAAAATCAAAACAGCAGGTGACCTCTGGAATCCAAAAACACTAATGTTTTACGAAGTGGGCGCCATCACCGCTCCGGTAAATATCTGCCGGTGACCGCGTGTTTCAATTCAGTTTTTATTTTATTGAAAAGTTGGCGTTCAGGTGTGAAAAATTGGACAAAAAAGAAATCTTCGTTCACAGGCGATGTTTCATAGCCAAATAAATATATAATGAAAACGTATTTTTGCTTCACGCATGAAAATGTCGTCCATTTCAATAAAACGTCGGCTCCCAAAAATTACGAGTTTCAGTGTCCGGAAATACTGGAATGTACTGCATATTTTTATAAGATTAAAATTGCTGGTGATGTGGTGCAGTTTTTATTTTTCTGTGAACAGTCATGGCACACACTTGTGTGTATATGAATGAACAGAAATACCCGCACACGCACACAAACACACACCCAGACACACACACACACACACACACATATATATATATACTATATTACCATGTATACCTCTGTTTACAGTATAGCCAGTTCCTCTCTCTCTCTCTCTCTCTCTCTTTTTATATATATATATATATATATATATATATATATATATATATATATATATATATATATATATATATATATATATATAGTATTTTTATATATATATATATATATATATATATATATATATATATTATATATATATATATATTATATATATTTATATATATTCATATATATATATATATATATATATATATATAGATATATATATATATATATATATATATATATATATATATATATTATATATATATAAAGATAGAGATAAAAGAAAGTTCGAGAGAGAGATAATCAAATTGATAATCAAATCCCAGTAAATTTATTTATGAGGACGAGTGGAGCTTATGTATACAGCATTTTCTTACCCGTACTTCTGTTTAACAGTTGTTCGTAAATGAAAAAAAATCTAAGCCTACATGACGTCCGTTTCTCTTATCTCAAAACCGGAAGCGGTCGTATGTCTGTCTAATAGTACCACAAGACCTCTGTTCAAAGTATAGCCAGCTCGCCCCCTCTCCCCCTCTCTCTCTCTCTCTCTCTCTCGCTCTCCAGGCTATTCTTAACCCTTTCAAGTGTTGAGGTTTAATGAATACAAGCTAGGTTTTGAATTATATGTCAATATGAACGATTTGCATTTTAGTTTTAAGAAGCTCTATCGTTGCCAACGTGTCGAGTCACCAAGCACTTTTTAGTACCATTGATAATTCATATAAATAGCCTTTTATGTTAAAAGGGCTCATTCAAATGAGACGAGTTTCATTAATTTATGTAAGAGCAGCATTCAATCAACCAATATCAGGAGAAAAGAGAGAGAGAATAAATAAGTGTCTTCTAATAAGAACTCAGATAAATCTTCTGATAAGGTGTGAAAGAGACATCTACATCTCTATTCCAGTAACGGTTAATCTCTATCAGTTCTGCTTCAAATCCGTTCTTCAAAAGGGTGTTCAATCTATTGCTTTTATTTTCCTGGCTATGCAACCGGAATTTTTTCTTCAGTATCAAGTCAAATAAGGAAATTGTATTTAGTTTAATAAAGTTGTTGTATATCTCCGTGTTTTCAATGTTTCTCCTTTAAACTCGTTGGTGACATTTAGTTTCGCTTCATCTTTTATTATTTATAGAGGTAGTATTTGCTTTCCATTATGCTTATTGCAATGATAAAGCGAATGGCCAATATTTCGTTACATTTAAGCAGTGTAAATACAGTTTTGAAGAACTTCATCAGGCTGAACTCATTCTAAAAAAAATGATCACAGGAAATATGAAATATTGTTTAGGTGATACAGTGGATAAATTGGTTGTGCACGTAAATACCTGAAAAGTGTTTCAGCATTCTAAAGTTTAACGACTAAACAAGATCAATTTTCTTCTTCCCATGCAGCCGATAAGAATAATGAAGCTTTTACTGCTAATACCTTTTTATGTTCATCAGTAACAATCAAGAATGGAAGAAATAGAGGCTACTGAGAAATTTAGGTAACTGATCGACTGGTGAGCATAGGTCATAATGACCATAGACACTGGGGACTATAGGTATTGCTTAACTGTCGTCGAATTCCTTTATAAAAATCTTTTAACACTGTTGATATTGTTTACACATACATGTGAATCCCATGACTCAAAATGAAAAACAAAATAAGTAAAAAATGCGTCGAAGTTTTTTTGGTAAGATCTGAGGGCGGACAGAAAAAGTACGGACTGACAAACAAAGCCATCTCAATAGTTTTCTTTTGCAGAAAACTAAAAGTCAGGTCACATCTAATTAGCCTGGAATGTTTCTTTGGTTCCAGTGTCTGTAGCCAACTAAGGACCACTGATTTCCTGTTGAAAGGTCAGATGAATGAGTTTGAGTTACAATATAGATATAATGTTCTCGTTCAAAATCACGGTCCAGCAGAGACTGGAAAGGGACTTTGAAACAGGAAATCCAGGTATGAGTACATTCCATGGCATCCATTGGCCCAGAGTTGTATCACAAAGAGCCAGTGGGTCTACCCTACCTTATTTTCTCATTTATTCACTGGAAAACTGGTTCTTTTCTACACCACTAACCGCTAAGTTCAACCGAACCTTCTGATATGAAGTCAAATCTTGAGGAAAATGCAACTAGAGTTAGTGTAATCTTCCCAAGGTGCCATTTTGCAGTGCAATAGACCAACGAGTGTTAGCAATGATCTATAGAAAGCGTCAATATTAATTCCGAGGTAGAGCGAATTAGATATTGAAGGACATTTGTAGCTCGAGAGATATATATATATATATATATATATATATATATATATATATATATATATATATATATATATATATATATATATATATATATATATATATATATATATATATTTGTGTGTATGTGTATGTATGTATGGATATATACATATGGTTGATGAAACTTCTAAACATGACATAACGTACATGTTTGCTTAGAACGCAAATTCATTTTTAAAACGAAGTTTTTTGGTAGCAATGTGTAGCTGCGGCTTCCAAACCTAAATTATGCAGTGACTAAAAAATTACAACTTGAAAATGAAGCGGAATTTAAATTTTTTTGTCTCAGTGAGCTCTGTTTCCCCTTCATACTTTTAGGATGACAGAAGTCTGCTGCATTCTTTTAGTCTCTATGCATAAGTTATGCGCTCGGATTTCGCATCATTCAAAAAGGAAAAAAAAAATAAACGACGGACAACATTCCGCGTTGACTACTCAGTCCATTTCTCTCATCTTTTACTTATTTCTGTCGTAGTACTCAAGAGTGCTTGTAATAGGCACTCAAGTGCTTTTGCGAAAGTTCTTTCATGCATATTTTGGCGAGACGATGAGAATGATCTGTTCTGGTGCGTCAGCGCGTTCACTTGACTCACAATACTGCCTGCTTGTGAACTGAAGTTCATGCTTCACGGAATACGTATATGTTTAATCTTCATGGCAACTTTAAACATGGCCGTTTTTTGTTTGTTTTCTGTAAAAGAAACCTATTGAGATGACTTTTTGTCTGTCCGTCCGCCCTCAGATCTTAAAAACTACTGAGGCTAGAGGGCTGCAAACTGGGATGTTGATCATCCACCTTCCAGTCATCAAACATACCAAATTGCATCCCACTAGCCTCGGTAGTTTTTATTCTATTTAAAGTACCAACTACACAAGCCACCACAGGGCCGTGGCTGAAAGTTTCATGGGCCGCGGCTGAGAGTTTCATGAGTTCATTTCGTCAACGAAAATGGATATCCCTGAATTATAATTTACCGGAAGGTTTTGATTTGTATTTTACTCAAACATATTTCATCATAGTGTCATTACTATTGTCAGTTTTTGTTTATATAGTTTTTCAGGGGATAATCATCCGTGTTTTGGAGGTTTCAGGGTGTTAGGATCAATACATTCACTATGAAAAAGCACAAAAGGCTAATTAGATACTCACCAAGCTTCCACTGAACAGGATGGACATTTGTTATAGAAAATAAAACAGAAATTTAAATCATTAAAAAGTATTCTCATAGTCATAAATAAGATGCATAGACTACTGAATAAATAGGCCTTGTAATTGCTGCTAAAATAATTATTATAATAACAAAAGCATTAGCACGAATCTTAATAATAATAATGTCTTTGTTAAAAAAAAAAAAAAAAAAGCCGCCATAGTCCCTTCGGTGCAGTCAAGTTTTCCGTACAACTTATAATCCAGTATAAAACCATCAACTATGACTGGCAGTAAATTCCTAAGGTGTATACTAGTATTGCACAAGCCCCGGTTTTTTTGTCATGGCCCTAAGTTAGCTTAGGTTAGTCCAAGGCTTCCGTACCTCCTAATCTGGGTGCGGGGAACATAATGAAATTATTTTCAAGAAGTTTCTTTGGTTTGTTCTAAAGATATGACGTCTCGCTTTTTCAGGGAAGGAACTGGTAATGGGTTACAATTCGAGGATATACTACTGGCAGCTCTTCTCTTGCTCACCAGATGCGGTCCAGTAGAGTGAAGGTGCGTCCCATGGCTCCGGAGAGCGCTGCCAGATGCACGATACATAGCTAAATTTAAAGGTAAATAAAATAAAATCAACTGAGGCTAGAGGGTTACAATTTGGTGTGCTTGATGATTGGAGGGTGGATGATCACCATACCAACTTGCAGCCCTCTAGCCTCAGTATTTTGTTGGATCTTTGGGCGGACGGAAGGACGGACAAAGCGGAAACGATAGTTTTATTTTACAGAAAACTAACAATATCACTAAAGTGCATGTAATTTTAATTAGAAATAATATCGCAGAATACTGTTACGCCAGTTGTGTAGTCTACATTTGGAAATGAAATGACCTTTTAATTGTCAAGAGATTAATTTCCTATTGTTAAAACGGCAAAAAAGATTTTGTGAACTCAGAACGATGTTTCATAACCGGTCCATTACATTTACATATATTTTAATAATTTTATTTAGTAGATTATAAGGTTTCGTCCTCGTGTTGCCATTGATAATGCAAAAAGTTTTAAAAATGATAAAATTGGTTACTTATTATCATTTTTGAGCAATGATTAACTATAGATTATGAATATGAGGAACAACCGTAGGAGAGAAAATGTATTTAAGTTAAAAACAAAAATTAAACTTTTTATATCAATATTCATAATATTCTACTAAGCGAATATCTTTTTTCTATTTTAAACGTTAGAATGAGGCAAATTTATTTTCCAGCAAACTGCCTTTTTAGAATATACTCATAAATCTAACGAAATAATTATCTCTAGGTATTTGCTGAAATGTTTTGACAAATGTGAAAAAGCTATTGAATTTATTTAGCTGAAAACTTACGAGCGCAGAATTTCAATCAGAATGATACAGGTATTTTCCTGGTTGGGAATCAGACACAAACACAACCACAAATACACATACACACACACATACAAACGCACACACAGGTAACGGGATGTCTTTCTGATACCCTGGATGCGTTTTCGAATCTTCCTGCGTCAGAATTGCTCTATATTGTCTGCATTTTGTACTTAGGCTTTGCAGTGAGACGCGTACTCCAAAAAAATATGAAGAATTCCGGAAGTTAAGAGGCCATTAAGGTTAATGCAATCACATATATAGCAGGTAAAAAGTGACCGGTATATAATATATTATAATATAATATATGTTATGGTATTTATATTATTATTTTCATATATATATATAATTTATATATATACCTATTATATATATAGATATAATATTTATATATATAGATATATATATATATATGATTATATATATATATATTGTATATACACACACACACATATGTTACGATCATTATTGAAAATTGCCGATTATTGCAACCAAGGCCTTGCCTAATATTGAAAATTTTCAATAATGGGCAAAATATTGCTCATTTTATATATTAGGCAACGCGTTTTTGCTGAATATTGATAACGTTGCCGAATATTGAAAATATTGTAACCTAAGTGTTTCAAACAACCGGTATTCAATTTTGACAGCTGGAAGGTCCATTCTAAGCTCTAAGTAAACTAATGTAGACCATAATGACTCTCTAGTTTAATATCAGTTTAAGAATGTTTACTGTAATACACTCATTTTATAACAGCCATCATCTATTTTTTAATTCTATTATAATATCCGTTTTTTTCTTCATAAGCAATTAATTTGGAAATTCAAATAAACACTGAAAACACAGATAATACAATTTATTTTTGTAACAACAATATTATTAGAATACTGACTTATCAACCTTCACCAAATAATTTGCAAATAATTCACCGACAATAAAAAATTAACTAATCTATATCTGTTTTATATAAAGAAACAAAATAAAAACTAAACATTTATAATGTTCTTCCCCATCTGTTCTTTTCTTTATCAAACATTCCGTTTCACCAACCTTAAGAATCTCATATCATGAACGATAGTTATAATCAATAGTGGTGATAGCATCACTTTCTAGATCCTTTGATTACCTTGATATAATATCTTTCACTTTTTCAAGCAAGACCAGTCTTGTGTTCTTCCCTTTTCCTTTAACGATGGTCCGTAACCTTGCCTCGAAATTTTCTTTTACTTCCATCGCTGAAGCCATGAGGATTATTCGATACTCGCCAAGAACTGTTGTAAAGAATGAAAAGAATTCCGTAACTAATCTACGTATTTGTCGAGAGAATTATCATGAGTACCGTATGTTTCACTTCACACCTTCACTCCTATTTACAAGTTGATAACAATTGTTGGTGATAGTAACAAGGCATTAGGCTACTAAAACTTACTTATAAATGGCCAAACTGCCATTAACAAAAGAGATTAGAATAAGAAAAAACATATTATATTCTATTCACAAAATTTCTTCACCCATTAATTACAGATGGTATAGTAGTCGATTTATCAATATTCGGCAAAATGGTCTTGCCGAGATTTGAAACCCTGCTGATTTTAAATATTAGGCAAGAAAAATTGCTCATTTTATATAATCGGCAAATCGCTTGCTCATTCTCAATAATAGGCATTTCTATTGCCGATTTTCAATAATCGGCAATTTTCAATAATGAGCGTAACATATGTTTATATATATATATATATATATATATATATATATATATATATATATATATATATATAGATATATATATATATATATATATATATATATATATATATATATATTTTTTTTTTTTTTTTTTTTTTTCGGAAAATTAAATGCGTGAACTGAAATTCATCTCTCGTCAGAATTTGAACTCGTGTCTTTCGAGTGGCAAGCACGCAGCTTTAACAGAAGATACGAGTTTAAATCTACTTAAGAGATAATGTTCAGTTCCCTTTGATCAGAAGTTTCTTGCTGGTCTGGTCTACAAAATAGTGAGAAAACGCACATTCAGGCTTCTCACGCTTTCATTTTAATCCAAAAATAGCTTTTTGCGATATATCATAGAGGATCAGAAGCCCATGCACACGTACACATACATACACACACACACACACACACACACACACGCACGCACAATACAAACGTACAGTCATAAGTGATTACGTTCCACGGTTCAAACTCGGTAGTAGAAGCAAACTTCAAGTGATTTTTGAAATTTAATATGTATCTTGTACAGGCTAATTGTCCAAATATGAATAAAAATAAGAGAACAATTTTTACGAAACTAAGAAGTTTTATTATCATTGCTTCCTGGATCTTTTTTGTTTTTGTTTCCCCATAACAAATACTCTGTCATTTTAGTTTTCCGATAAGCAAGGATGGGATGCTAACTCTTACTTGATCAATATTCAACTGAAGTCGAAGTTATATGGCACTACTCCGAAGTAGGTCAAAGTGTAATTAATCACTGTGATGAATTCATTACACATCAGTATTTAGTTTATGCCAGTAGTATGGTATATCATTAATAGTATTCTGCCACGTAATCGTATGTTTTATACATACATATACAAACACAAACACACACATATATATATACATGTGTGTGTGTGAGTATTATTCAGCAAAGCGTATGACATAGCAGTCTCCAAGGTGAAGCTTGTGACGGTAGGACCTGCATATTTTTAGTCTTCACTTGATCATCGTTAAAAAGCATAAATGAAGTGGGCCAGAAAACCTTTATCTGAAACTGAAAATTACTGAGAAGAAAGAAAAAGGAACGAATGAAATAATTGGTATTATTCTATTTCAGAGAAAAATGCAACGCAAAAGGAAGGCAATCATAAGTAACGAGATACGTTTAACCAGATAAATTAAAAAGTTCAACGTGCTTCCGATTTTTCGTTCATTTAATGTATATTTAAAATGGTTTGTATACGGTTAAAAATGACAAAATTCTATGTAAAAACTGGACAGAATTTCAAACTGTTAGGTATTAAAGAATAATTTGATTTTTATCAGATGTCTAGATTTTAGAATTTTCTGTTTTCCAAAAGTGTTCAAACCCGTTTGCAATGATATTAATTTCTAGCACATGAACGACGACGGAAAAATTCTCAAAGCTCTGAAGCATGAGAAAGTAAATTAATTCAATTTTTTTCTTAGATCAAAATAAAACTGTTTTGCAGTGACCTATAGCGTAAATCCCCCCCCGCCCCCCCCGGGCCTTAATTTCTTATTTCACAGAGGAATGAGCATTTCGCCCGAGGCTCTTGAAGTCATTTCCGGTTGCAAAAAAAAAAAAAAAAGGAATTTTTGAACAATCTCCATATTATGAAGGTGCATCAGATATGAGTTTTTTTTTTTTCTCTCCGTCTGAATTCATTCCCGGAAAAGCTCTCAAGGAAAATTACTCTTCTGCATTTCGTGATGCGAATGAAAAGTGTTTTTTTTTTTTTCACGAAATAAAATTTCATAGCGAAAAAGACTTTTCACATTTTATTTTGCATATATGCAACATTAAGTTCAGGCGTATTGCAAAAGATGCATTTTTAGATGGCAGTAATTCAATGAATGTCAGAATGACAACCAGTGCTCTGCTACTCTTTCAATGTTTGCAGTTAGAGTGTATATAACTGTTGAATCAGACGAATGGAAGAGACTGTATTGAAATTACACACACACACACACACAATCACACACACACACACACACACACACACACACACATATATATATATGTATGTTATATATATATATTATATATATATATATATATATATGTGTGTGTGTGTGTGTGTGTGTGTGGTGTGTGTGTGTGTGTGTGTGTGTAGATAATTGATGTTTGTATGTTCGTTTGTAAGTCTGTTTATATACTTTTTTGTATGTATATTGGTAACTTGGTGCACAATAGAAATCCGAACCGCTTGACCGAATCTAGTAGACAAAATTTGGCACATTGACATCATTTGACCCAACTTAGATGAGAGGGTAGGTTTCAAACCCACACCCCCTTCCCTTTCCCCTTCCCTTTGTAACTTATGTGGCGAATAAACTCTTGTGGATTGATTTCCTTGTGGATTGAAGCGACGAAAGTATTTTATGAACTAAAAAAAATTATAAAAGAGAAAGAGCGTGATTCGTTGCTATGTCCGAATAACATGATTGCTATAATTGATATTATGATTCATTACATCTTTTCCATTGATGATATTTCCTTTTACTCCCCGTCTTGTTTACACCCTACTCCCTCTGACTCTCCGTCCGTCTGTCTGTCTGCATTGCTGCTCGTTGACACTTTTGGTAGCTGTCTATCACTTTATATTTAACTTAAATTTGATTTTTTTTCCTTAGGTCGCTTCTAGAATAAGAAATATTACATCTCGATTCACTGTGGATGACATCAGTCCCTTGAATGAATTGCTGTCTACGTATAAAAATTTAACGCTGGGTTTTGGGAGCGAATTGTGACATCGCTGTTTTGTAGTTCACTTTCATGAAACTCTTTCGTTTACAGCGTAGCAAGTCATCCTACACGTAGCAGTAACATTGAAACACTATATATAAATAGTTTCTTGTGTAAGGTTAGATACTTCAATCGAGACCAGGTTCTTTCATTTATGTAAGAACGGCCGTGAAATCAATCAGCGTCAGGAGCGGCGAAGAAAATGAATGTAGCCTTATAAATGCTCTGCTCTGATAAGAAATGAAATATCAATCTAATTTTAGTTACACTTACTCTCTATCAACTGTGCTGCATCTTACGGCTTCGTTTCATCTGGTTACGCAAACGGAATTTCTCTTTTAAAGACGAGGCAATTAAGATATTGTGTTTAGTTGAATCTACCATCTTCATATCTCCTCTTTTCAATGCCTCTTTTAAACCCTCCGGCACTAATTCAGTTCCTTTTATCTTCGATTATTTATAGAAATTGTTTGCTTTCCATTATCCATATCACAGTGATAAATTGATGGACCGAGATGTCGTCGCATTTAAAAACCGTAAATGAATTTTTTTTAGGAGTCTCAGGCTGAACTCATTCGCGCAAAAAAAAAAAAAAAGAAAAGTAAATAATAAATAAATAAAAAATGTACGACCATAATTATTAAGAGGGAGAATCGTTCATTCCAGGTGATACAATGGACACATAAAACATGAGTTGGTTCTTCATTGAGATACGTGAAAATTGTTTCAATAATCAAAACAGAAATGACTGACAGGAATAAACAAGTAAAAAATGAGTCGAAGTTTCTTCTGCGCAATCGAAGTTTTCTGTACATCGTATTATCAAGGCCACCGACTATAGAGCTATCGGTATAAGCCGAGGCCCACTGAACTTTAACCACGGCCCGATAGTGGACTGTCCTATATCGTTGCCAGAAGCACGACTATGACTATTTTTTAACCTTGAATAAAATAAAAAATACTGAGGCTAGAGGGCTGCTTTTTGGTACGTTTAATGATTGGAGGTTGGATGATCAACATATCAATTTGCAGCCCTCTAGACTCAATGATTTTTAAGATCTGAGGGCGGACAGAAAAAGTGCGGACGGACAGACAAAGCCTGAACAATAGTTTTCTTTTCAGAAAACTAAAAGGTTAATTCCTCCCATCCACGCGCGCATGCGATGTAAAGAATAATACTTTTAACGTGAAAGATTTCTGAACAGAAATCAATTACCGCCCTTGATGTAACGTATACATACACATAAATAAAATCACCCGAAATGGTAAAGTGATTCACCCGTCAAAGAAGCGTTATTTCTTTCTCGTTTAAAGTCTAAATAAGGAAGTTTGAGTTATAACTTAGATTTAATAATCTCGTTCATATAGCGGATTCAGAAGTCTACATGGGATCTTAAGCAACATAATCTCCTTTTTTCTCACTCTCTTAGCTGGATATCAGGTTGTTTTCTAGCCTTGTAAATGCTAAGTTCAACTGATTATACAGTTCCTGAGTCTGAATTCTATTGCGCCTATAAAAGTCACATAAACCATGGATAAAACTCTTACTTTTTTAGAAGAAAATTTCAATTCCAAAATAACGTTTTTAGTAGCAACGTGGAACTCCCACTTCCAAACCTGAATTACTCAGAGGGACTGAAAAATGAAAACTGGGAAATGAAGCGGAATTTAATTTCTTCCGTCCCAGTTGGCTGTGTGTTTCCCCTTCATACTTTTCGGATTACATAACGGCCATGAAAACTGCAGAAGTCTGCTGCTTCCTTTTAGTCTCTGTGCATAAATTATGCCTCGGATTCTGCTTCATTCGGGAAAAAGACAAAATAAGTTCCAGAAAACATTACGCGCTCACTAGTCAATGCATGAATATATTCTTTTGCTTGTTTCTGATCTAGTAGTGCGGTAGCAGGTTTGTAACACGCATAACTTTGTATAAAAGGTATTTCATACACACACATACACACACACACACACACACACACACACACATATATATATATTATAATATATATATATATATATAAGTATATATATATATGTATATATATATATATATATATATACACACCACACACCTACACATAAGGGCTGGAGCTGGAGCTCAAAGAAGATATATTCCCGAAGGAAGTAGTAGCGAAAGGCATCCTCATCTTTCAACAGTTTATTTCAATGCCGACGTTTCGCGACGAATTCCAATTCGCATTTTCAAGGCTAAAATATATAAATTTACGAAAATTTATAATTAATTTAATGTAATTTATATTAAAAATGTCATGGCAACAGCTCTCAATAAAGTAAAAAGTTAAAAGTTAAAATTCAACAGCACCTCCAAAGTCGGACATATTAAAAGTACAGGACTTCACTAAAATTTCAGAAACACCTACCTATACAAAAGAAAGAGTTAAGCCCATTCCACACGAGGGGCAAAGACACGACGGGCACTCTGATTTGCCCGTAATTCTCTGCTTTTTCAACAGTGTTTACCAGACCAAACAATCCAGGAGGCAGTAGTTACAGGCAGGCAAGCCTTTGACTGGACCACACTCGTGATCGCCATCCACTCACAAAATTGGTAACAGTGTCTGCCCGCCGTGCATTTGCCCTTCGTGTGGAAGGGGCTTAAGACTAACACAATATAGGTAAAAATACAGTGAGGCAAACCAGCTGCCCAAACTA
The DNA here is from genome assembly GCF_015104395.2 of Macrobrachium nipponense. Lineage (NCBI taxonomy): Eukaryota > Metazoa > Arthropoda > Malacostraca > Decapoda > Palaemonidae > Macrobrachium > Macrobrachium nipponense. The sequence goes on along the minus strand of NC_087207.1, from coordinate 32,009,681 downwards.
CGCAATGAACAATTTTACAGAGGACGTTTGGGTATTTAACGACGGTACAGTCTTTTGATAATTGTAGATTCTAAAATTATAAGGTTGTTGTTGTTCCGCTGTTGGCCCAAGATAGAAAAATCCTTGCTGTCAATATATGTTTTACATGTTTTTGAGTGATTACGTATATTGGATTGTTCTGGATTAGATAACCTACTACCTGTTCTATGGCTTATGCCCCGGTGGGAATCAATTCGAACCTTCAACAGCCTCCTCGTGCATCCCATGTATGTCCCGTGATCACATCTCGGGCAAGTATATTTATATACGACGCTAGACGAAAGCAGAGGACTGAGTTGGTCTTCGACTCTAAACAGCGATCCAATGGTTAAGGGATTTTAGGGAATAATTTTCAAGTCCACAGCCGGAAACATCTTTAGAATAATGGATGTGCATGTTCTCCTGAGGGTATCTTCATGCAAGAAAGGGAAACTTGCAAACATCTTCAGTCTCGGTACAGTAGATACAGGTGTTGAATGCACCATTTTCTCTGTTAGCAGTTGTTTAGAGATTCTGAAAAAAAGTCGTGAAGAAAACAATTATTATTAAAATATCTCAACAGAAAGGATATTTCGTCGTGAAAGCTCATCTAGTTTGATGAGCGAGTATAAGCTCTATGGAGGAGGGTTTAAATAGAGTTCCGTTTAAAATTAAAGAAACACTGTATTTTTACTTATATTGTGTTAGTCTTGCTCTTTCTTTTGTATAGGTAGGTGTTTCTGAAATTTTAGTGAAGTCCTATACTTTTAATATGTGTGACTTTGGAGGTGCTGTTGAATTTTAACTTTTAACTTTTTACTTTTTACTTTATTGAAGGCTGTTGCCATGACATTTTTGATATAAATAAAATAAAAATTAATTATTAATGTTCGTAAAATTTATTTATATTTCTAGCCTTGAAAATGCGACTTGGAATTCGTCGCGAAACGTCGTCATTGAAATAAACTGTTGAAAGATGAGGATCCCTTTCCCTACTACTTCCTTCGGGATATATATATATATATATATATTATATATATATATATATATATATCATATATATATATATATATACATACATACATACATATATATATATATATATATATATACACTACATACATATATATATATATATATAATATATATATATATACACATATATATATATATATATATATTATATATATATATATATATATATAAAATATATATATATATATATATATATATATATATATATATATATATATATATCTATATATATGTATATATATATATATATATATATATATATATATATATATATATATATATATATAAATATATAAATATATATATAGTATATATGATATATAAATATATATATCTATATATATATATATATATATATATATATATATATATATATATATATATATATATCTATAAGTTGATCACGAAATATACAAAACGTAATGATATGTATTAGTTAAGTATATCTTAGTTTTACCAGACTACTGAGCGTTTTAACAATTCTTCTAGGGCTGGCCCGAAGCATTAGATATTTTAACGTGGCTAGAAACCTATTGGTTACCTAGCAACGGGACCTACAGCTTATTGTGGGATCCGAACCAACATTATATCGAGAAGTGAATTTCTATCACCAGAAATAAATTCCTCTGGTCTGCGTAGGCCGAGCCGAGACTCGAACTTCGGACCACCGGATTGGTAGCCGAGCGTGAAATCCACTCGTCCAACCAGGAACTAATAATATGTATAAATAAAGGGTAATGCCACGGCGGAAAATGAAAAAGCGACTGCCGAGATCTTTCGGTCTTATCGACCCTTTACTTAAGGCAAGACTGATCAGAACGATACATGTAAGCATATGCAAACGAACATTACAGGATTAACAAAAGGTCCAATTCACTTTAAAGAAACCAAAATGCGTTTTTTATTTTCCCCCACGTCGCATTACTTTTATACATATACACACAATATATATATATATATATATATATATATATATATATATATATAGATATATAGTATATATATATTTAATATAGATATATATATTCATATATATTATATATATATATATATGGAGACTGTAGTTATATTCAGCTTCTTTTAAAACAAGTATTTTCTGTTCTCCTAAAGAGTTTACTTTACTTACATGACTGTAAGTACTGAAGAAGCTTCTGAACTGGGATGCATATTTCGAGGAGTAGATACATAGCGGCAAATTTTATAGTAGCTTTAAACATGGCCGTGCTTTTACGTTAAGTTTTCTGTAAAAGAAAACTGTCTGTCCGTCCGAACTTTTTCTGCCTTCAGATCTTAGAAACTGCTGAGGCTAGAGGGCTTCAAACTGGTACGTTGATCATTCACCCTCAAATCATCAACCATACCAAATTGCAGTCCTCTAGTCTCAGTAGTTTTTATTTTATTTCAGTTTAAAGGTAGCCATGATCGTGTGCCACCACCGGACTGGCTGAAAGTTTCATAGGCTGTGACTGAGAGTTTCATATGACGTGGCAGAGGGTTTAATACAGCATTAAACACTGTACAGAAGACTAGATTACGCTGAGAACCTTCGGTACATTTTTTACTTGTTTGATTTTTCTAATGTTTTCCTTACGATTGGCAAGTAATAAAACTGGGATACACGGGTTTGTTTAGCTTAGTTTTTTTACGTCCGTCGGTCGCCAGTGGAGTCATGACTTCTTTTTCAGCGTCTTTACAAATCGTTGGTCAGGCTAATTAACCCCTTCAACGAAAAGTAACTGAAATTTTGTGCATAACAGTCTGTTCTTGCTTATGCTTAAGCATGCTGGTTGCCTGCAGTCACAAATCTGGGCAGAGGTTTTGTATAACCTTAATTCGTTTTTGTCTGTCTGTCTGACTGTCTGGCCATCCTAAAATATCTCAAAATGTTATTGATAGACACCTCTGAACTTTTATGAAGAAATGAATGGCCGAATCTATCTGGATCCAAGTACTGGATGCAACACAAACGTGGATGCAGAGAGAGAGAGA
>NC_087207.1:31994139-32001639 GCF_015104395.2 Macrobrachium nipponense | reverse complement strand
TAAGGTCACGCATCCTCTGATTCTGGTAATATATGATTAAGTCGATATTCTTGGTGTCGTCAGTCGGGGATACATTTTCAGAAATAATTTTTTTAATGGAGTCCTCTTCTTCACGGTAATGGGAACTCATGAAGGCTTTGTAGTACAGCTTGATATTATCATGGGGGTGGGGCTGCGGGCTCTCACTACCGTACCATTTCTCCAGGCCTGTGCAGATTTCCTTGCTGATTAATTTATTTGAGTACCCGTTATTCACAAATACTTGGGAGGCGTGGTCGAGTTCCTGGTGAGTGTCCTGTCAGGTCGAGCAGTGGGAGAGTGCCCTCCTGACGAAGGCCCTGACGGTGGTGCTTTTGAATCTGGCGGGGCACTCGCTGTCTCCGTTGAGGCAATGTCTTAAATTGGTCTTCATTGTGTAGACTGAAGTACGGAGACCGTCTTCCGTCTTGCTTACAAGGACGTCGAGGAAGGGGAGCCGATCGTTGGAGCTGTGTTTGAGTGTGTAATTCAGCACACTACACTGCTGAAATGCTTGACGGAGGGCTTTTACCTCATCCTTGGCATCGACTTACACAAAGATGTCGTCAATATAACTTACCTTACCTTACAGACCTTACATCTTGTTTGCGTTGCCCCAGGTCCCTCGGTATGAGGCACCTCTAATGTCTACCAGAGAGTTGCTAGTACATCTTCCAGTATATTTTGCATCTTCCAATCTTGGATGGTCTGGGATGCAGTTTAGATATTTGTCGAGCTTTATTCTTAAACAACATCTACGCTCACTCCTGTTATATTCTCAGATGAGCTGGCAACGCATTGAATAGATGCTGCATTATCGATGCTGGTGCGTAGTGGATTAATGTCCTGTGTGCTTTCCTTATTTTCCTGGTATAGTTTTTGGGCACTATTAATCAACCTCTGCTTGCTCTTTCTGATATTTTTAGCTCCATGATGTTTTCAGCTATTCCTTCTATCTGTTTCCATGCCTGAATTATCATGTAGCGTTCTCTTCTCCTTTCTAGACTATATAATTTTAAGGATTGTAGTCTTTCCAGTAGTCAAGGTCCTTAACTTCTTCTATTCTAGCTGTAAAGGACCTTTGTACACTCTCTATTTGTGCAATACCTTTGATAGTGTGGGTACCATATCATATTGCAATATTCAAGTGGACTACAAACATATGTTTTATAAAGCATAATCATGTGTTCAGCTTTTCTTGTTTTGAAGTACCGTAACAACATTTCCCATTTTTGCTTACATTTTGCCAATAGAATTGCTATTTGATCGTTGCATAACATGTTCCTATTCATCATCACACCATGGTCTTTAACTGCTTCCTTATTTGTGATTGTCTCATTACTAGGTCCCCTATATGCATATAGCTTTCTTCTTCTCTGTCTCCAAAGTTTATTGATTCAAATTTATCAGAGTTAAATACCATCCTATTTACCTCTGCCCAATCATATACTTTGATAAGGTCTATTTGTAGTGCGTTCCTATCTTCATCACAAGTAATTTCTCTACTTATTCTTGTGTCATCGGCGAAACTACTCACTACCGAGTCCTTAACATTACTGTCTATGTCTGCAATCATATAACAAACAGTAATGCAGCTAACACATACCTTGTGGCACACCGGAAATTATCTTAGCTTCATCCGATTTCTCATCGTTTGTAATAACTATCTGTTTTCGTTGTGTAAAAAATTCTTTTAACCATCTTCCTACTTTTATCCACTATATTAGTTTCTAATTTTCTTCGCTAATATATAATGGTCTACCTTGTCAAAAGCTTTGGCAAAGTCTAGATAAAACACATCTGTTTCATTTCCACTTTTCATATTTTTGTATATGTTTTCACGGTGGACTAACAGTTGGGTTTGTGTACTTTTTCCGGGTACGAAACCATGTTGTCCTATATTAAACAGATTATTTTTATTAAATGTTTACTAATATTTTTCTTCATTACCTTTCATACACTTTCATAATATGTGATTTAGACTCACAGGCCTATAATTACTTCCTCTAGTCTTGATCCACTTTGAAAGTAGGGGTAATATATGCTATTTGTGCTCATCATAAATCTTGCCTGTACCTACACTTTGTCTTAATAATATTGCAAGCGGCTTTGCGATAGAATGAACTACTTTCTTTAACAAAATAGCAGGAACTCCATCAGGCCCTGCTGTAGCTCCATTTTTAATTTCATTAATAGCCTGCACAATATCAGCTTCATTAGTATCTATGTCAGCTAAATATTCACTATTTTTGTCCCTTACTTCTATATCATTATCTTCATTATCTATTCTAGGGGTGAATTCTCTCTATAATCGTTCTGCCAATATGTTGCAAATTTTCCTTTTTTCATTCGTTAATCTCCCTTCAATTCTTAGAGGGCCTATTTCTATTCTTCTTTTATTCATCTTTTTCGCGTATGAGTATAATAGTTTTGGGGTTTTGCTTGATATTTATTAGGGTTTTTTCTTCCCAACCAAGTCCCGTTTTTCATTTTCTTTTGATTGTATAATCTTTTATTCTGCATTTTCTATCTTACTTTTTAGTTCTATAACTTTCCATGTTTTTTTTTCTTTTGCAAGACCTTTTGTCCACTTTCTGATTTTCTGGAACAAGATCCCTTCTGTCTCTTGGTATGCATGACTGATGTTTACTTTTCTTCTTCGGTATATATGTATCCACTATTTTCTCTATATATAATATCTCCGTATTTACCCTTATGTCATCACTTACGAAAATGTTATCCCAATCTTTGTTTAATTCTTCATTTATTTCTGACCATTTTATATTTTTACTGTAAAAGTTGTATTTTCCATATCCTTCCCACTTTTTCATTTCTTGCTTATCTCTGTTTTCACTTGCTTTGGAATGGACTGTTAATTCTATGACATTATGGTCTGAAATACTCGCATTATAAACTATTATTTCTTTAACATAATTCATCTCGTTCACAATACTAGGTCTAAAGTATTTTCCTTTCTTGTTGGCAGGTGATTTATTTGTTGAATGTTGTATTCTAGTAGATATCTAATAGCTTTTCGAATTGCCTCTTATCTTCTGCACTACTATTACTCTCTTTTTTTATATGTATAAGTACAACCACAATCTCCTATACGTTCTTTCCAGCCTACGAAAGGAAAGTTAAAGTCTCCAGATAGGAGAATAGTCCAGTCCTTGTGATTTCTACATATATCATCCAATTTTTCTATTATTAAGTCAAACTCTTTAGTATTTGAAGGTCTATATATTACTATGTTCATTAATTTTTCATATTCAAATTCTACCGCTATTAGTTCACATTCTGAGTTACTATATTTCTCATATATTTTTCCTTTTTTTTTTTTGTCTTTCCCATATATTGCGGTTCCCCCTTGATTCCTATTTTTTCTATCTGATCTATAAGTTTGGAACCCTTTTATTTGTCATCATTCCCAGTCTCTTGGGAATACCAGTTTCACTTATATTCATTATATCTATTTTCTTTTCAATTTGGGTTAGTTCTTCTAAGTACTCTTATTTTTCTGTTTGAGTTACTCGTAACTAAACCCTGCGCATTCATCACTATGATGGTTTGCGTGTTTTCTCTTTCATTTAATATGGGTAATAATAAGGATTTTCTCATGTCTCTTTCCTGTTCTGGTATGTTGTTCTTTTTTTCACTTCCAGAAATTCTGACATTAAAAAATCCACTTTTCCATAATATTTGATCTTCCTTCATCATAATTATTCATTTGTGTCTGAATCTGCAATTTTCTCCTATCTGCAATATCATCTTGCATAATGAATACAGAGAGAGAGAGAAAATCGTTAATGACTTTGATGACTATGGTATCATAGTTCATCTGTAATAATAATAATAATAATAAATAATAATAATAATAATAATAATAATAATAATAATAATAATAATAATAATAATAATAATAATAATAATTATAAATAATTTATAAAAAAAAAAAAAATTAAAGATGACATGAAAAAACTTAGCCACCTCCTGCCAATGTACGTAGAAAGTAATTTTCTTGTTTTTAAAACTTTTCAGATCCGTTTATAATATAATTTATGTCAAGGATAAGCAACAAAGATAAAAGCATTCTTAAACCTATAGAGGCAAGTTAGATTACAAGCAAATTATATTTTTTCTTATTCCAAAAACCTGTTTTGCTCAGAGTCAAAAAGGTAATCCTTCGGGGACTAATTATCATTTCAAAGAGAGAGAGAGAGAGAGAGAGAGAGAGAGAGAGATGAGAGAGAGAGAGAGAGAGAGAGAGGGGGAATCGTTAATGACTTTGATGACTATGGTATCATAGTTTATCTGTAAAATTCAAATATATACACCTATTTTGACCCTGTATTTGACCATGACCTCTATAGGCGCTCTACTAGCCTGTTTAAGTAGCACGGAAAAAGCCGCTATTCGCAAAATAGAGAAGAATCTCTACAAGTGTAACGCTGCTGAAGTAGCCATTAATTTTAATAAAGTATGCTTGAGAGAGGGTCTGCTTCCTAAGTACAATAATAATAATAATAATAATAATAATAATAATAATAATAATAATAATAATAATAATAATAAGATACAGAGAGAACAAAGATCCCCTCCATGAAAGCCTACAACAAACCAAGAAATTAAGAAAACAAGTGAGGTCAATGAAATAATGGGCATAATACACACCACCAGTATCACAGAGACAAATAACTTGGCATATGCAGGAGCAAGATTAGTAGCAGAAATTGATGGGGATTCGAACACCAACACCACCAGCACAACCAACCCAACAGAAACAAAACAGCAACCTCCTTGGAAAAGGCGCCTGGAAAAGCAAATCATGTGATGAGATCTGACTTGAGTAACTGAAAGAGATGACAGAAAAAAAGGCTAAGAAGCAAGAAAACAAGGGAGGAAACTCAACGAGAAATACAAAGTACAAGAGAGGGGACTAAACAACACAATAGAAGTAGAAGATGTAAAACAGAGGCTTAAGGCCAAAGCACATAAGATCCAACGGTACATTAACAGGAATAAGGGATACCAACAGAACAAACTATTCGGAACCAACCAGAAAAGACTATACAGCCAACTAGGAGGGAAGAAACCACCACCCAGAAATTCCTGAAGCCGAACCAAGTAAGAGACTGGGAAAACAAAACATATGGAGCAATCCGGTATCACACAACAAACATGCAACATGGCTCCAGGAAGTCAAGGAAGAAGAAAACTTGGAGGAATAAAACAAAGATTGACAGAGATCACGACAGACACAGTCAGACACCAACTAAAGAAAATGCCCAACTGGAAAGCCCCAGGTCCCGATGAAGTCCATGGATACTGGCTCAAAAACTTCAAGGCCCTACACCCACGAATAGCAGAACAACTCCAGCATTGTATCTCAAATCACCATGCACCCAAATGGATGACCACAGGAAGAACATCCTTAGTACAAAAAGATAAGAGTAAGGGAAATATAGCCAGTAACTACAGCCTATCACCTGTCTACCAATAATGTGGAATGTTACTAACAGGTATCATCAGTGAAAGGCTATAACAATTACCTAGATAGAACAAACACCATCCCCCACCACAGAAAGGCTGCAGAAGGAAGTGTAGGGGGACAAAAGACCAGCTCCTGATAGACAAAATGGTAATGAAGGAAAACCAACCTAAGCATGGTATATATAGACTATACGAAAGCCTTCGACATGATACCACACACATGGCTAATAGAATGCCTGAAAATATATGGGGCAGAGGAAAACACCATCAGCTTCCACAAAAATACAATGCACAACTGGAATACAATACTTACAAGCTCTGGAATAAGACTAGCAGAGGTTAATATCAAGAGAGGGATCTTCCAGGGCGACTCACTGTCCCCACTACTCTTCGTAGTAGCCATGATTCCCATGACAAAAGTACTACAGGAAGATGATGCTGGGTACCAGCTCAAGAAAAGAGGCAACAGAATCAACCATCTGATGTTCATGGACGACATCAAGCTGTATGGTAAGAGCATCAAGGAAATAGATACCCTAATCCAGACTGTAAGGATTGTATCTGGGGACATCAGGATGGAGTTTGGAATAGAAAAAGGCGCCTTAGTCAACATACAAAAAGGCAAAGTAACGAGAACTGAAGTGATAAAGCTACCAGATGGAGCAACATCAAAAAACACATAGATGAGACTAGATACAAATACCTGGGAATAATGGAATGGAGGGGATATAAAACACCAAGAGATGAAGGACACGATCAGGAAAGGATATATGCAGAGACTCAGGCGATACTCAAGTCAAACTCAACGCCGGAAATATGATAAAAGCCATAAACACATGGGCAGTGCCAGTAATCAGATACAGTGCAGGAATAGTGGAATGAACGAAGGCAGAACTCCGCAGCATAGATCAGAAAACCAGGAAACAAATGACAATACACAAAGCAATACACCCAAGAGCAAATACGGACAGACTATACATAACACGAAAGGAAGGAGGGAGAGGACTACTAAGTATAGAGGACTGCATCAACATCGAGAACAGAGCACTGGGCCAATATCTGAAAACCAGTGAAGACAAGTGGCTAAAGAGTGCATGGGAAGAAGGACTAATAAAAGTAGACGAAGACCCAGAAATATACAGAGACAGGAGAATGACAAACAGAACAGAGGACTGGCACAACAAACCAATGCACGGACAATACATGAGACAGACTAAAGAACTAGCCAGCGATGACACATGGCATGGCTACAGAGGGGAGAGCTAAAGAAGGAAACTGAAGGAATGATAACAGCGGCACAAGATCAGGCCCTAAGAACCAGATATGTTCAAAGAACGATAGACGGAAATAACATCTCTCCCATATGTAGGAAGTGCAATACGAAAAATGAAACCTTAAACCACATAGCAAGCGAATGTCCGGCACTTGCACAGAACCAGTACAAAAAGAGGCATGATTCAGTGGCAAAAGCCCTCCACTGGAGCCTGTGCAAGAAACATCAGCACTACCTTGCAGTAATAAGTGGTACGAGCACCAACCTGAGGGAGTGATAGAAAAACGATCACGCAAAGATCCTCTGGGACTATGGTATCAGAAACGGATAGGGTGGTACGTGCAAACAGACCAGACGTGACGTTGATTGACAAAGTCAAGAAGAAAGTATCACTCATTGATGTCGCAATACCATGGGACAACCAGAGTTGAAGAGAAAGAGAGGGAAAAAATGGATAAAGTATCAAGATCTGAAAATAGAAATAAGAAGGATATGGGATATGCCAGTGGAAATCGTACCCATAATCATAGGAGCACTAGGCACGATCCCAAGATCCCTGAAAAGGAATCTAGAAAAACTAGACGGTTGAAGCTCAAGGACTCATGCAGAAGAGAGTGATCCTAGAAACGGCACATACAGTAAGAAAAGTGATGGACTCCTAAGGAGGCAGGATGCACCGGAACCCCACACATATATCCACCCAGTCGAATTGGAGGACT
>NC_087207.1:31989961-31993639 GCF_015104395.2 Macrobrachium nipponense | reverse complement strand
AAGAGACTCTGGGAAAACACTATGACTGCAATCCGGTATCACACACAACAACATCGCAACATGCTCCAGGAAGTCAAGAAGAAGAAAACTTGGAGAATAAAACAAAGATTCACAGAGATCACGACAGACACAGTCAGACACCAACTAAAGAAAATGCCAAACTGGAAAGCCCCAGGTCCCGATGAAGTCCATGGATACTGGTCTCAAAAACTTCAAGGCCCTACACACGAATAGCAGAGAAACAACTCCAGCATTGTATCTCAATCACCATGCACCCAATGGATGACCACAGGAAGAACATCCTTAGTACAAAAGAGAAGAATAAGGGAAATATAGCCAGTAACTACAGGCCTATCACCTGTTCTACCAATAATGTGGAAGTTACTGACAGGTATCATCAGTAGAAAGGCTATACAATTACCTAGAGGAGACAAACACCATCCCCCACCAACAGAAAGGCTGCAGAAGGAAGTGTAGGGGGACAAAAGACCAGCTCCTGATAGACAAAATGGTAATGAAGGAAACCAACCTAAGCATGGCATAGTATAGACTATAAGAAAGCCTTCGACATGATACCACACACATGGCTAATAGAATGCCTGAAAATATATGGGCAGAGGAAACACCATCAGCTTCCACAAAAATACAATGCACAACTGGAATACAATACTTTACAAGCTCTGGAATAAGACTAGCACAGGTTAATATCAGGAGAGGGATCTTCCAGGGCGACTCACTGTCCCCCACTACTCTTCGTAGTAGCCATGATTCCCATGACAAAAGTACTACAGAAGAATGGATGCTGGGTTACCAGCTCAAGAAAAGAGGCAACAGAATCAACCATCTGATGTTCATGGACGACATCAAGCTCTATGGTAAGAGCATCAAGGAAATAGATACCCTAATCCAGACTGTAAGGATTGTATCTTGGACATCAGGATGGAGTTTTGGAATAGAAAAATGCGCCTTAGTCCAACATACAAAAAGGCAAAAAGCAAAGTAACGAGAACTGAGGATAAAGCTACCAGATGGGAGCAACATCAAACACATAGATGAGACCTAGACTACAAATACCTGGGAATAATGGAATGGAGGTGGGGATATAAACACCAAGATGATGAGGACACGATCAGGAAAAGAATATATGCCAGAGACTCAAGGCGATACTCAAGTCAAAACTCAACGCCGGAAATATGATACCACCAAACACATGGGCAGTGCCAGTAATCAGATACAGCGCAGGAATAGTGGAATGAACGAAGACAGAACTCCGCAGCACAGATCAGAAAACCAGGAAACATATGACAATACACAAAGCAATACACCCAAGAGCAAATACGGACAGACTATACATAACACGATAGGAAGGAGGGAGAGGACTACTAAGTATAGAGGACTGCATCAACATCGAGAACAGAGCATTCGGGCCAATATCTGAAAACCAGTGAAGACAAGTGGCTAAAGAGTGCATGGGAAGAAGGACTAATAAAAGTAGAACGAAGACCCAGAAATATACAGAGACGGAGAATGACAAACAGAACAGAGGACTGGCACAACAAACCAATGCACGGACAATACATGAGACAGACTAAAGAACTAGCCAGCGATGACACATGGCAATGGCTACAGAGGGGAGAGCTAAAGAAGGAAACTGAAGGAATGATAACAGCGGCACAAGAATCAGGCCCTAAGAACCAGAATATGTTCAAAGAACGATAGACGGAAATAACATCTCTCCCATATGAAGGAAGTACAATACGAAAAATGAAACCATAAACCACATAGCAAGCGAATGTCCGGCACTTGCACAGAACCAGTACAAAAAGAGGCATGATTCAGTGGCAAAAGCCCTCCACTGGAGCTGTGTACGAAACATCAGCTACCTTGCAGTAATAAGTGGTACGAGCACCAACCTGAGGGAGTGATAGAAAACGATCACGCAAAGATCCTCTGGGACTATGGTATCAGAACGGATAGGGTGGTACGTGCAAACAGACCAGACGTGACGTTGATTGACAAAGTCAAGAAGAAAGTATCACTCATTGATGTCGCAATACCATGGGACACCAGAGTTGAAGAGAAAAAAAAAGAAAGGGAAAAAATGGATAGTATCAAGATCTGAAAATAGAAATAAGAAGGATATGGGATATGCCAGTGGAAATCGTACCCATAATCATAGGAGCACTAGGCACGATCCCAAGATCCCTGAAAAGGAATCTAGAAAAACTAGACGTTGAAGCTCAAGGACTCATGCAGAAGAGAGTGATCCTAGAAACGGCACATATAGTAAGAAAAGTGATGGACTCCTAAGGAGGCAGGATGCAACCCGGAACCCCACACTATAAATACCACCCAGTCGAATTGGAGGACTGTGATAGAGAGAGAGAGGAAAAAAAAAAATAATGATAATAAATAAATAATTTATCAAAGAAAAAAAAAATTAAAAGATGACATGAAAAACTTAGCCACCTCTTGCCAATTACGTGGAAGTAATTTTCTTGTTTTAAAAAATTTTCAGATCCGTTTATAATATAATTTATGTCAAGGATGAGCAACAAAGATAAAAGCATTCTTAAATCTATAGAGGCAAGTTAGATTAAAAGCACATTATATTTTTTCTTAATCCAAAAACCTGTTTTGCTCAGAGTCAAAAAGGTAAATCCTTTCGGGGACTAATTCATTATTTCACAGAGGAATGAGCATTTCACCCGGTGCTCTTGAAGTCATTTCCGTGTGCAAAAAGAGCATTTTTGAACAATCTCCACATTATGAAGGTGCATCAGATATATGAGCTTATTTTTTCCTCTCTCTCTCCATCTGAATTCATTCCCGGAAGAGCTCTTAAGGAAAATGACTCTCTTGCATTTCATGATGTGAACGAAAAATGCTCTTTTTTTTCTTCTCATGTGAAATTTGATAACGAAAATGACTTTCCATATTTCATTTTAGCATAATTTTAATATACGTTCTGATGCATTACTAGAAAAGCACTTTCAGAGAGCAGTAATTCAATGAATGTTACAATTACGACCAATTATCTGCCAGTATTGGATTTTGGTATTATACGAACATTATTTCTATAAAGATATGCATCCATATATTTTATATAATCATTGAATCAAACAAACGGACGTTTTATATATATACATATATAAAGGTAAAAGCCACGAAGGAAAGTGAAACTTAGTAGTAGCTGCAAGATCTTTCGACTCAACGTCTTTTACTTTGTAAAGTAAAGGACGTTGAGTCGAAAGATCTTGTAGCTACTCTAGTGTTTCACTTTCCTTCATGGCTTATACCTAAACATACACACACACACACACACACACACACACACACACACACATATATATATATATATATATATATATATATATATATATATATATATATATATATAATTCCCTAATTATGCAGGATTTCAGTGTCTCCTTCCTTCTTCATTAGGCTTCCTCGACAATGAATGTCAAAATTTCACAAATATAGGTCAATTCACATAATTGTCTTACAATACGTACATAGCATTCCTTTGTTATAACTTGTAGATTCCTTTTTAGATAAGAGTGACAAAAGTAACGATATACTGGCTCCATAATTTCGAAATATAACTTCGTTTTAGTTTTCTGTAAGAGAAAACAACTGTGTCAGCTTTGTCGGTTCCTTCCACGTTTAGATCTT
>NC_087207.1:31949961-31977461 GCF_015104395.2 Macrobrachium nipponense | reverse complement strand
ATATATATATATATATATATATATATATACATATATTTATATCTATATATTATATATATATATATATATATATATATATATATATATATATATAATATATATATATATATATATATTTATATATATATATATATATATATATATATATATATATATATATATATATATATATATATATATATATATATATATATATATATATATATATATATATAAGAATCATAGGGGCAGCAGAGCCGACCAACATCCAGGTTGAAGAGGTAAAGGCATGTCTTTCACAGGTATCGTTTATTACACCAACGTTTCACATCACATGATGCATCCTCAAGGCTGGAAATTATATATTATGAATACTAAAACATCACTCACTCATAAAAACTCTAAAAAAGCACAACAAATATTTGACATTTACAAATACAAATTAAAACGAGAACTCGAAAGGAACACCTACCAAGGTAAGAGTTAAAAAGTGACTAAAAAGGCTGAGAGAAAATTAACATAAGAAGATGACTAAACAGAACGTGAGAGTAAACAAACAGGCAGTTATGCTAAAAACAGTTGCGTGGAACAGGCAGTTATGCTAAAAACAGTTGTGTGGACGACGATTGGGTGTTTAGTGTTGGTACATTGGTCTTAATAAGAAGGGACTCCAGCACCATCAACTAGTCGTCTCTACTTGCTGATCCAATGATCTTAAATCATTGATGTCCAAGCGAGCACCATAAATCCGAGAGTGATTCCGAATATTAGATAATTCGGGATTGAACAATCTGCATCCTGTCCCTAAAGCTGACTACCTTGATGGGAGCAGAAATGGACCCTGAGAAGCCTCCTCGTACATCCAACGTAAGTTCCCAGACTACATCTGGAACAGGTATATTTATAAAGAATGTTGGATGTTAAGGAAGGGCTCAGTCTGTCCTTTACTCTGAAAAAAGAACGTATACTTACAGGATTTCGTAGGATCAACTTCAAATTAACTACTGGTTTAATTCATTATGAATAAATTCACGAATTTCTTTTAAAGCTTTTATCTTGAAGGAAAGGGAACTTAGCATAAATACATAATTTTAGAGCGGTATATATGAAATAGGCGGTTTCATTTTAGTGATTAGGAGCTTATTAAGGACTCTATGGAAAAAGTGGGATGGAAAACAATAATTGCGGAAAAAATTTGCCAAAAACTCCACTTCTTTATGAAAAGCTGACCAGTGGAAGTCAGAGAGTATGCCCTGTGGGAGGAGTGTAGAGAGAGAATTCAACTTGAAAATTTAAATTGCATGAACTATAAAAATTGGTGCCCAACCCTGTAAAAGTATTTTTCAGATGAATACTGGTTTAAGAAACCCAGCATTTTCTCTAGTGACACGTACATCGAGAAATGATAGAGAAATGTGAGTTTCTTTCTTTACTGTAAACTTTATATTGGGGTGTTGAGCATTAATGAATTCTAAAAAGAAGTCGGCGTTAAAATCGTGTTTAAACAAAGCAAAGGTGACGTCTACATACCTCTTATAAAATAATGGGTGAAAACTAAGGGGGCAATTGTCAAATACTGTCTCCTCCAGGGAGTTCATAAAAACATTGGCGAAGGTAGGGCCTAAAGGGCTTCCATTCCATCCCCTCCACCTGTCTGAAACAAGAATCATTAAAAATAAAGACAGTGTCCCGCACGGACGGCCAATTCTAAAATTTGCTTAAATAAGTGTCTATTAAAAACCGTTAAAAAGGGAATCAGGTAATGGAAAAGTTTGTTTAGTATGATCTCGATCGTCTCCTCAACAGGAACATTAGTGAACAGGGACTCTACGTCGAAACGGACCATAAAAAGGTCGGAGTCCTGTATTAGGATATCCTTCTTGAAATCGGCAGGAGGCTTCTCAGGGTCCGTTTCTGCTCCATCAAGGTGTCAGCTTTAGGACAGGATGCAGATTGTCCAATCCCGAATTATCTAATATTCGGAATCGCTCTCAGATTTGTGGTGCCCGCTTGGACATCATGATTTTAAGATCATCGGATCAGCAAGTAGAGACGACGAGTTGATGGTGCTGGAGTCCCTTCTCATTAAGACCAATGTACCAACACTAAACACCCAATCGTCGTCCACACAACTGTTTTTTAGCATAACTGCCTGTTCCACGCAACTGTTTTTAACATAACTGCCTGTTTGTTTACTCTCCACGTTCTGTTTAGTCATCTTCTTATGTTAATTTTCTCTCAGCCTTTTTAGTCACTTTTTAACTCTTACTTGGTAGGTGTTCCTTTCGAGTTCTCGTTTTACTTTGTATTTGTAAATGTCAAAAATATTTGTTGTGCTTTTTTAGAGTTTTTTTATATGAGTGAGTGATGTTTTAGTATTCATAATATATAATTTCCAGCCTTGAGGATGCATCATGTGATGTGAAAAGTTGGTGTAATAAACGATACCTGTGAAAGACATGATGCCTTTATCTCTTCAACCTGGATATATATATATATATATATATATATATATATATATATATATATATATATATATATATATATATATATATATATATATACACACACACACACACATATATATATATATATATATATATATATATATATATATATATATATATATATATGTATATATATGTAACTGGGGGGATTCTCCCCCCATTCATTCTAAGGTAAGCGTGAGACACGAGCGGAAGGCAGACCCACACACCACATTACTCACAGCCTTTCTCTCTCTCTCTCTCTCGGCAATCCCTCTCTCTCTCTCTCTCTCTCTCTCTCTCTCTCTCTCTCCAATGATCTCTCTCTCTCTCCCAAGGAATCTCTCTCTCTCTCTAGCTCTTTCTCTCCATTCTAACAGGTAATGAAAATGAGAGAGTTGCATCATAACATTAACGTTTTATTAACAGCTAATAAATAAATCAATCAATCAAGTAATCCAGTCTTACAGACTAACTCACCCCCGTAAATGTAACATGTCTGGTCACCAAAAAGTCTACACCCCTCTGGGAATTCTTTGTCCCCCGGCATTCCAGAACCGTCTGTTTCAAAGATACAGAACACATCCCGGTAAGTACACACATAAGTATTGAGACAGAGGAGGTTTAAAATATTGGATATCATCACAAAAATGTCAAGCATATAATAAGCCACTCTTTGGCTAAAGCACTTCAACACTTACCCAAAAAACAACCAGACACTTAAACACTGTTAATAAAAAACTCCCGGTCGAATGCCACGGCATCTTGCCTGTGATTCGAAGCCCTCTGTCAAAATCCTCCCATAGGCTGGGTATGACACTTTTAACAGAAAGAGGCGCACCGCACATAACGAAACACACAGTTCGATAGCGCCTCACGGTTCTAGCTGCATCCAGTTTCACAAAGGCACTTTGAGAAAGAGTTCATAAACTGTCGTGCATTGACTATCCCTCTTCGCTTGTCTGCAAGTAGCTGCCACAGACAGTAAGATGTAGCTAACTGTAGGAAGAACGGAATGCCTCACTCATTGTAAAGGACTTCTCACGGCTTCTGCAGATCCCAAAAAACACGCTGTAGGACTCTCATCGCGACCACCCACGTAGAAATTCTTGTAATCACCCTGGGCAACATGCAGCAACCTCTCTGCACGCGGTCTGGTGGACGTCTTGCTGGTGTCGGAAACGACTGGTTTTTTTGGTGTTAGTATGTCATCAAGTCTTTGGTCAATCTAAGAAAATTAACCCAGACATACTACTTCTATCAAACACGATCTCAAAAAGTCAGAAACACTAACTGAACGTCTCCCAATTAACTCCCTTAATATGACATACCAAATCACAAGTCATTATCATAACTCTCTAACAAAAAACATCAAGTTCTCCAACTCAATTCTCCAAACTCACACATCAGCACACACACTCAGAAATCACAGCAACTCCACGGAATTCTGCACTCACATTTCAAACCCGAATGTGCTCACAAGAAAAAAAAAGAAAAGATAAAAATCGCAATGAGCCCAAGGAAAAAAAAAAAGAATCTCGTAACACACACCCAGACCCAAAAATGTTCTCTCAAGCTCTGACATCTGAACACCCACAAAATCAATAAAATCTCCATCTTTTAACAGCAAAAACCCCTTTACCGCTCAATAATTAATCACAATGAGACTTAATGTCACTCCCATTACTTAAGTAACAACCCTCGAAAAATTACATCTCTCGGTAAAATCAAATCTCCGTCCAAAAAAGAAATGTTACTTAAGCTCAATCCCCCAAATTATATCTCTCAAGGAAAAGAAAAAAAAATAATACAAAGATAATACAAGTAGGTTTCCCCAATCAACAAAATACATAATACATGTATAATATGCATAACTCCCCGAACTTTTTCTAAAAATGAAATCTCCATGTAAAAGGTATGGAATTTGCCAGAAAGCAAACTCTCACACATGCGCTTTCGTGAAATCTATTGTCAACATTTCCAGATATTGCAAAATTCTGATCTATCATCATCAGAGGAAAAAAAGTCAGCACACGGCTCATCATATCGCTTGTCAGCAGAAAAATCGCCTGCGGACGCATGTTCTAACATCGGCATAAAAATTGTTCAGTCAGACACATAAGTTTGGAAACTCATGATTCTCAAAAAAACGTCTAACGACACATTTCACAGAATTAACTCCAGGATATGACTAATGTGTTCAAAAATTTGTCTCGAAGACTTATTCTCTCACCATGACTTTGCCCCATTATATTTCTCCAAGAATAATACACTTGTGAACATAAAAAATGCACACACATCTCCATAGGACTCGTAATGCAGTAATGCCATTCGCCTCTAAATAGTCACGAAAACCAAAGAAGAGAACCACAGAAATCTTCTCTTTGCTCAAAAAAACCTCCCATAACCACAAAAAAAAAAAAAAAAAAGGGTCACCCGCCAAAGATTAAATTCCAACTCCATTATGAGACACCATATTAATAATAACACCACTCCGGTTTATAAAAATATTTCCTCCATTTGGTTAATACCAACCCCATATTATTCTCTCTTATTTCTCCAATAGCCACATGTTAATAAAAAAACACCACTCCAAGAATAGAGATAATCACCTCTATTTCGGCAAATACAAAATATTTACCTCTATTTCCCCAATATCTCCATGTGGAACAAAACAAGCAAGGCTCCAAAAAATATATCTCCAAAAAATGTGCACTCAAGGCAACTAACTCACACACTCACAAATATTGCCCCATAATCTCCAAATATGTGTCTCCATTTGCAACAAAGATGGCTGCAAAATAATTGAACTAAAACATAGCTCATATCACATTGGCAAATATCAAAAATGGCCAAAATATATCTCCCATATACTATATCTCAAATTATAACTCCAAAATAATATATACCTCCAATTATAACTCCAAATATATCTCAATTATAACTCCAATTCTCCAGAGAATAACTCAATGTTATAGTCAAAAACTATAAAAACTCTCTCCATTTAGCATAATTGCTAAAAAAAGGAAAAAAACTCGGCAAATAAAACTGTCTAAGAAAATTCTAGAAAAAATCACTAATGTGCCACAACTCATTATAACAGAACTCCAAGTTCACAGTGTCTAAGCAAAGACTTCTCCATATGCACTATGACATAGGCCACTAGAAAACTTACCCAAGTTTCGTATCTCTCACAAATTTGTCACAAATACAACGAATGTATAGTGGCAAAGAAAACTCACAATTTCTGGAACAACAAATATCCAGAGAAGAAATGTAGTGCCATTACGTATGCATTCAAAACATGCAAAAAATTCTCCATATATTTCTCTATAGCATCAAATAGCTAAAACACGAACACGTTCCCGAACAATGACTCTAAGTCACGAACTGAGACATTATAAAAAATATCCACACCAACTGGAGAGAAAAAATAAATTCAAATTCACCCTTGGTAAAAAAAACTTGTGTCAGCTATGGCTAACTTCCAAAAAAGGAGAAAGAAAAATCAACGGCCTTGTTCACTATCTCCCGTAACTCACTAGATGTCAAGCAATTATCTGCTGAACTCATAAAAAAGAAAAAACAAAAAAATGTGTTGTTAGTTCCTCCCAAATTTCAAAAAAAGATTTCACCTCTCTTGATAGCAATTACGGCACCCACGTATTAGTATAAAAAAAATCAGTATCAGAAATATCATTATCACAAAATCACCAAACATTGCTATCATCAAAATCATCAGTATCAGTACAAAAAAATATCACCAATGTTAAATGCTTGTCCATTCTCCAAGGAATTCAGCAAAAAAATTCAGCAAGATTCAACACAATTTCACCAAGATTCAGTCAGATTCATCAAGATTCAGCAAAACTCATCCCGTGAATCACTGAAAAATATTCTCCAAAGTTACAAGACTCAACAAATAATTAACACAAGATTCTTCTCCCATTAATTCCTTGTAATAATTATCCATGAATAATTATCTGTAATAATTATCAACTAATCTCCCATGAAATATCTCAAATCTCTCGTAAAATAAGTCTCCCGTAATGATAATTATACTTAAGCAAACCTCCCGTGACACATCTCAAGTATAATAATTATTAATAATAATAATCAATAACTCTCATAGCAATAATTCTCTTGCAAAGATCTCAAGTAAGGGTGAAATTCAAAATAGCTTACAACAGTATTGCTGAATCCTATGACATACAACGTCTCCAGATGCAACACCATGACATAACACCATTGCCACACAACACAGATACAACACCAATCATCGGCATTTCAAAGTAATTTCTCCAACACAATAGAAAAATAATCGTGTCTCCCAAATATATTTGTGTCTTCGAAGGCACAAGTAAAACATACACCCCATACAATGCATTTCAATTCTCTCTTTATTTCCTTTTCTCTCCTCCAAGAAAGAAAAAAATATCTTTCCTTAAAAAAAACTCTACGGGCGTTTCACTTCATCAACTAATCAATCAGCTGATGTCTTAGCATCCATGGTCAAGGCCAAACCCATACCCCAACACAAAGAAAAAAAAAAGGAGTTCACCCCCAATAGAGAAAAAAAAAAGGTTTCTCCCCCCCTGAGAACAACCCCTCAGTCAAGCGACAGAACAGCCCGAGGCATACCAGTAGTACCCCCATCTCCCCTTGAACAGTGTCTGAGGACCCCTTCCCAAGGTATACACTAGTGCCCTCCCCTGCACTATCTCTCGAGGGAGGCCAGTGGTACCCTCCATGCAAATTACCCTCCGAGGGATGCCAGTACCCTCGCAATGCAACATGCCTCTCTGCAGAAATGTGCTGAGCCCGTAAAATTGTGGCCGCTGTGTCTCTAAGCCAGATATGCTTATCTAAGCACAGTTCACATGCATAGAAAAATACACCCCTATGTTTTAAACAAAGACGAATGCATACGTCTATTATAAACACGTGCAAATAAAGAAAACACGTCACTATGGGGCAAAGACAAGAAAAATTGTTGACCTCTTGAACCAATCCCATAACCTGAAATATTTAAACAAAAAACCACCCCAATCAAAACAATAGTTTAACACTCACCACTCCATAATGGGAAAAAAAGGAACTCGAAATTCTTGTAGAATACGTAAATCTCGTCGGCACAATACAAACGCGATCGGTGAAAACGCACCTAGCAACTGTCACTTACAAACCAAACTGAGTTGCTCTCACGACTCCCGCCCTGAAGAATCTCGGTACGAGCAAATTTGATGACCCTAATAGAAATTTCTTTCCTCATCCCCCCATCCCACGGACGGATATTTTCTCTACCCCTTTTCACTTAGCAACCGAGATCTAACAATTTAACAATTTTCCACAATCCCACAAAGCTTTGTCGTTCGAAAACTATCGCTAAGCCATCACCCCTTTTATTTTCTAACTGGCCACCATCTCTACATTGGCGTTCCTAGGCATAGAAAAGAAAGAAAACTTTTATACCCCCTCTTAACCGCTTGCCACCACTGTTAATGGGGGGATTCTCCCCCCATTATTCATAAGGTAAGCGTGAGACACGAGCGGAAGGCAGACCCACACACCGCATTACTCACAGCCTTTCTCTCTCTCTCTCTCTCGCAATCCCTCTCTCTCTCTCTCTCTCTCTCTCTCTCCAAGGAATCTCTCTCTCTCTCTAGCTCTTTCTCTCCATTCTAACAGGTAATGAAAATGAGAGAGTTGCAATCATAACATTAACGTTTATTAACAGCTAATAAATAAATCAATCAATCAAGTAATCCAGTCTTACAGACTAACTCAAAAAACCCCGTAAATGTAACATGTCTGGTCACCAAAAAGTCTACACCCCTCTGGGAATTCTTTGTCCCCCGGCATTCCAGAACCGTCTGTTTCAAAGATACAGAACACATCCCGGTAAGTACACACACAAGATTGACAGACAGAGGTTTAAATATTGGATATCATCACAAAATGTCAAACAGATAATAAGCCACTCTTTGGCTAAAGCACTTCAACACTTACCCAAACAACCAGACACTTAAACACTGTTAATAAAAAACTCCCGGCGAATGCCACGGCATCTTGCCTGTGATTCGAAGCCCTCTGTCAAAATCCTCCCATAGGCTTGGGTATGACACTTTTAACAGAAAGAGGCGCACACGCACATACGAACACACAGTTCGATAGCGCCTCACGTTTCTAGCTGCATCCAGTTTCACAAAGGCACTTTAAGAAGAGTTCATAAACTATCGTGCATTGACTTGTTGAACTAAGCATTTTTATCTCACGCCATCCCCAGAAACTCATTGTCAGCTACTCTCAGGTCGTTACCTCTACAACTGTTCTCCACATTCCATAGGTCACTGAGAACACATGGACAATATATTATTAATCAAAAACCCTAGGCCTTACATATATATATATATATATATATATATATATATATATATATATATATATATATATATAGTATATATATTATATATTATATATATATATATATATATATATATATATAGTCATGAAGGGGTTATAATTAATAATATATTTAATATGCCAATGTGATGTGCTGTGACTTTGCGCAGAACAGAGCCGAAGCAATGACCTGAGAAAGCTGATAATTCATTTCTGGGATGGCGTGATATGAAGGTGCATAGTTAAGCGGGTCAACGTCGTTCTGTAGTTATGTGTGAGATCATGGGATCTTGTTCAAGTGCCTTTGGAAACTGGATGCAACCAGTTACATGGGCACTGACGAAGTGTGCATTCATATGTACGTGTGTGCCTCTTTTATTGATAATGGCATCTTAGCCAAGTCTATGGGAAGACTTACAGAGAAGTCCGTGGGAGAAAGACAGAATGCTGGAATAGCTCTGCGAAAGTTTATGATTATCTGTGTGTGGTTTTCCAGGCTGTAATAGGTAAGTGTTACCTTACTTTAGCCAAAGGGAGGGCTTGTTTGATACCTGGTAAAATGTTTAATCTTCGACTTTGTCTTTACAATTGTGTGTGCTTACGAGTATGTTCTTGTGTCTTTGTAACAGGCGATTCTGGCAAGGGGACAAAGAGTCCTAGGGGGCCAAGGGTCCCGTGTGGAGAAGAGATAATTGGTGTGACTAGTTAGTTTGTCGTGAGACTTGGATTATTATCTTTCCATTGTTGAATAAATATTGTATTTTTGTAATGCATGACTCTCTTTGATTTGACCTGTTACCTGTTAGAGAGAAGGTTGTGAGACGTAGAGAGAGAGAGAGAGAGAGCGAGTTAGCTAGGTTCTGAGAACGAGAGAGAGAGAGAGAGAGAGGAGCAGTATCATGAGAAGAGAGAGAGAGAGAGAGAGAGAGAGAGAGAGATTGATTGTGTGTAGCTAGTTGCCTTAACGCTCGGGTTTCACGCATACCAAATATTAAATACCCTTCATTGGTGAATGGTATCAGAGATGGGTAACAGATTGTGGTGGCAGCGGGGGATAGGCTTTTATATATTTTATAAGCCATGGGTACGCCTCCGAAGAGATTTTTGTTTTTGGGATTGTGGAAAATTGTAAATTGTTAGATTTCAGTTACTAAGTGAGAGATAATGAGAAAATATCCGTCCGTTAACTGTGGCAGTGATGGGAGAGAATTGAACTGGACTCAGCCTTTTGCCCAGGGCAGTCTGCCTCGAGAGAGCTGGGAACAGTCAGTTAGAACTGAGATGTTTGTGAGTGCATTCCGTGTGTGTGTGTATGTTAGCGTGTCTTGCGCAAATTCCGAGTTTTTTTTTCTCACTATGAAGTGGTAA
Organism: Macrobrachium nipponense; assembly: GCF_015104395.2. Taxonomy (NCBI): domain Eukaryota; kingdom Metazoa; phylum Arthropoda; class Malacostraca; order Decapoda; family Palaemonidae; genus Macrobrachium; species Macrobrachium nipponense. The sequence continues at coordinate 31,967,226 of NC_087207.1, read as the reverse complement.
GTGTTAAAGAGCCTTTTTTTAGTCTTGGGGAGGGTTTTTTGAATCATTTGGTGTTATGGGATTGGTTTGGGATACCACATTTTTTCCCCATAGTAGCAGAAAGTGACATGTTTTTCTCTATTGGCGCATGTTTAGAAAAGACGCATTCATCTTTGTTTAACATAAACGTGTGTATGAACTGTTTTCATACATGCGAATCTGTGCTTGAATTGCATTTTTTGCTTGGAGACAGAGAACACCCAGAGTCGTTTTTACGGCTCAGCATATTCTCTGCAAGGGGAAGGCGAGTAGTGCCTGCCTCCGGGGCATTGCTTACCGGGAGGGTACTACTGGTCTGCCTCGGGGTATCGCTTGACCGGGGGGATGTTCTAATGCCCAAGGGAGGGTGAAACTTTTTTTTCCTCAGTGGGGGGTGAACTCTTTATTTTTTCTTTGTCGGGGTTGTTGGGGGACGAATTTTGCCCTTGACAATGAATTTCAATGCCAAAACATCAGCTGATGACGATTAGTGATGATGTGAGATGCCTGAAGGGTCTTTTTTTAGAGAAGAGATTTCTTTCTCTTAATGAAGAGGAGAAAGGGAAATGAAATGCATTGGATGTGCGTAAGTTTTCCTTATGCTTTGGAAGGCACAAATATAATGGGGACACAGAGATTATCATTATTTTTTTTATTGTGTTGGAGTGATTATTTCAAAATGGTGCTGAGTGATGGTGAATGCCGATGAGTGGGTATTGTATCTGGTGTTGTATCTGATGATACAGGTGATGGTGTTGATTGGTGTTGACTGGTGTTGGTTGGTATCATGGGGGTGGCAATGGTGATGAATACCTTGGAAATGGCAATATTAATGCTTTTACTGGTGACACGGGAGTATATTTTACAATGTATATTTTTTTTTACGGGAGAGTTGCTTAAGTAGAATTATCATTACTTGAGACATATGTTACGAGAGATTTGAGATATTTCATGGGAGATTATTTTATAATTATTACAGATATAATATTATGGAGAATTATTCCAATGACAATTGTGGGAGAAGTTTTGTGGTTAATTATTTATTGAGTTTTGTTTTATAACTTTGGTGAATGGACAGCATTAACATTGGTGATGTGTTTTTTTGTACTAACACTAGTGATTTTTGATGATAGCAATTTTGGTGATACTGCTGATAATGATACTTCTAATACTGGTGATTTTTTTTTATACTAATACGTGGGTGCTGTAATGCTGTCAAGGGTGGTGTTGTTTTTTTAAATTTGGGAGGAACTAACAACACAATTTTTTGTTTTTTTCTTTTTTTTTATGAGCTCAGCAAATAATTGCTTGACATCTATGTGAGTCATGGGGATAGTTCACACTGTCGTTGGTTTTTCTTTTCTCCTTTTTTGGAAGTTAGCCATCGCTGACACAAGTTTTTTTATCATGGGTGAATTTGAATTTATTTTTTCTCTCCAGTTTTGTGAGAATTTTTTATCTTAGTTCGTGATTTAGAGTCATTATTCGCGAACTGTGTGTGTTTTTTTCAGCTGTTTGATGCTACAGAGAGATATATGGGAGAATTTTTGAATTTTTTTGAATGCATACGTAATGGCACTACAGTTTTTTTTTTCCTGGGTATTTATGTTCCAGAAATTGTGAGTCTTGCGCACTACCTTTGTTGTATTTGTGACAAATTTGCCAGAGATAGGAAACTTGGCTAAGTTCCTAGTGCCTATGTCATAGTGCATATGGAGAAGTCTTTGCTTAGACACTTTGAATTTGGAGTTCTGTTATAATGAGTTGTGGCACATTGGTGATTTTTTCTAGAATTTCCTAGACAATTTTCATTTTGCCGAGTTTTTTTTTTGCCCTTTCTCAGCTAGTTCCATGCTAAGGAGAGAGTTTATAGTTTTTTGACTATAACATTGAGTTATTCTCTGGAGAATTGGAGGTATATTATTTTGGAGATATAATTTGAGATATAATATATATGGAAATATATTTTGGCCATTTGATATTTGCCTATGGTGGTGAGAGCTATGTTTAGTTCAATTATTTTGCAGCCATCTTTGTTGCAAAGGAGACACATTTTTGAGGGAGAGATATATGGGCAATATTTGTGAGTGTGTCAGCTGGATGCTTTGAGTGCACATTTTTTTGGAGATGGAATTTAATTTTTTGATTATCCTGCTTTGAGATATATTTCTTGGAGCCTTGTTTTATCCACATGGAGTTATTGGTGAATAGATGTAAGTATTTTTATTTGCCGAAACAGAGGTGAATATTTTTTATTCCTGGAGTGGTGGTTTTTATTAAAACGTGGTGGTTATTGGAGAAATAAGAGGGCATAGGGTGGTGTGGTTATAAATCAAATGGAGGAAAGATTTTTATCGCTGGAGTGGTTTTATTATTAATATGGTGATTTTATATATATATATATATATATATATATCATATATATATATATATATATATATATATATATATATATATAATATATATATATATAATATATATATATATATATATGGAGGTGGAAATTAATCTTTGGCAGGTTGACCCTTTTTGTGGTTATGATTTTTTTTAGTTGAATTCATAGGAGTTTTTTTTCGAGCCAAGAGAAGAGTTCTGTGGTTCTTTCTTTTTGGTTTTCGTGACTAATTGGAGGCGAGTGGATTACTGCATTGTGTCCTATGGAGATGTTGTGCATTTTTTATGTTCACAAGTGTGTTATTTTTGGAGGCATATAATTGCTGTGTTACAAGTTTATCGTAGCTTTTTTTATCCGAATAGGATGAATTTTTTAATATATAATGGGCAGTAACATGTGAGAGATATGTCTTCGAGACAATCTTTGAGCAGCTTAGTCATATCTGGAGTTAATTTTAGTGGAATGTGCTTACGTGATTTCAGTTAGAACCTTTTTCTTGAGAATCATGAGTTTCTGAACTTGCAAGTCTGACTAGACATTTTTTTTATGCTGCAGTCGAGCATATGTGTCCGCAGGTGGATCTTTTTTGCTGAAACCGCTGTGATGAGTCCGGTGTGCTGATTCCCTTCCTCTAGTGGTGATTGCTCAGAGTTTTGCAATATCTGGAAATGTTGACCATAGCATTTCATGAAAGTTGCGATGGTAAAAATTCTGTAACTGTATATGTGGCATTTGATGGGGCAAAAACATGGGGTTATGTATATTATGCATATGTTATGTGTTTTGTGATGGGGAAGTTTGCTTGTGATTATTTTTTTATATTTTTCTTCCTTTCCTACGAGAGATGTAATTGGGGTTGAGCTTTAAATGGCATTTCTTTTTGGACGGGAGATGTAATTTATCAGGGTTGTGATTTACATAAATGGGCGTTTGACATTAAGTCTCATTGTAATTAATTATATGAGTCAGTAAGGGGTTTTGCTATTAAACATTGGAGATTTTTACTGGATTTTGTGAGTTGTTCAAATATCAGCTTGAAGAGAAAATGATTTTTGGGTCTGGGCTTGTTACGTGATTTTCTTTTTTTTTACTTGTGGGAACATTCAAGTTTGAAATGTAGTGCAGAAGTCCGTGGAGTTACTGTGAGTTATGATTGTGTGCTGATGTGTGAGTTTGGACAACTGAGTTGGAGAACTTAATATTTATTTTTTCTATGAGGAGTTGTGCTAATGACTTGTGATTAGTGGTCATATTAAGTGGAGTTAATTGGGAGACGTTATTTAGTATTTCTGACTTTTTGAGGTCACATTTGATAGAAGTAGTATGCTGGGGTTAATTCTTTTTTGATTGACCGATGACTTGACTGACATACTTAAACCACACCATAATCGTTGTTCCCCTACGCTAGCAAGGACGTCCACCAGCCGTGCAGAGATGTTGCTGTTGTTTATCCAGGGTGATTACGAGAGTTTCTACGAGTCTACAGAGTTCTACAGCGCTTTTTTGGATCTACAGAAGCCGTTAGAAGTCTTCTACAGGGAGGGAAGCATTCCGTCTTTCTACAGCTTTCTACAGTCTGTGCTGGAAGTTGCAGATGAAGAGGGATATCCAAGAATCCAAAATGAAAAAATGTATATGCACAGTGTTATTTGAGATGAAGCGTGATAAGACTTTACTTTATAATGCCAGAGACGTGCAGTTATTATTACTATATTTGTTTTGAGCCAGCCAATGTGTTTTATATATATAAGCTGTTTTTTACGACCATTTGCTAGGCAGGGGTAAGCAATTTTAGGTGGCCGAGCTCTGTCAGATGAAGGGGCTATAATTAATAATATATTTAATATGCCAATGTGTTGTGCTGTGACTTTGTGCAGAACAGAGCCAAAGCAATGACCGAAAAAAGCTGATAAATCATTTATGGATGGCGTGATACGAAGGTGCATAGTTAAGCGGGTCAACGTTCGTTCTGTAGTTATGTGTGAGGGTCTTGGGATCTTGTTCAAGTGCCTTTGGAAACTGGCTGCAAACCAGTTAGTTACATAAGGCGTTGACGAAGTGTGCATTCATATGTACGTGTGCGCCTCTTCCGTTGATAATGGCATCTTTAGCCAAGTCTATGGAAGGACTTACGGAGAAGTCCGCGTGGAAGAAAGGCAGAATGCTGGAATAGCTCTGCGAAAGTTTTTGATTATCTGTGTGTGGTTTTCCAGGCTGTAATGGGTAAGTGTTACCTTACTTTAGCCAAAGGGATGGCTTGTTTGATACCTGGTAAAAATGTTTAATCTTTGACTTTGTCTTTACAATTGTGTGTGCTTACGAGTATGTTTTCTCGCGTCTTTGTAACAGGCGATTCTGGCAAGGGGACCAAGAGTCCTAGGGGGCCGAGGGTCCCCCGTGTGAAGAAGAGTAATTGGTGTGACTAGTTATTGATTAAGACATTTAAATACTGGGGGTTAACTGAGTTAGTTTGTTTGTGAGACTTGGATTATATCTTTCCATTGTTTAATAAATATTGTATTTTTATAATGTATGACTCTCATTTGATGACCTGTTAGAATGGAGAAAGAGAGAGGTTGCGAGTTGAGTGAGAGAGAGAGAGAGAGAGAGAGAGATTGAGTGTGTAGCTAGTTTGCTTTAATGCTCGGGTTTCATGCATACCAAATAATAAATACCCTTCACTGGTGAATGGTATCAGAGATGGGTAGCATATATATATATATATATATATATATATATATATATATATATATATATATATGATATATATATATATATATATATATATAATATTTGTTACGTATGAAGCCTGGCCTGAATAAGGGCTCCAATACGTAAACAGGAATAGTTGAGGGAAAACAGAGTAAATTACTTGAACTTACCGTAAAAAAGGATTTAAAGTGAACATTTACTCTAGAGGAAAAGGTCGCCAGAAACTCAGCTAATTACTTTACATCTATTTATTTACAAGAGGCTGCTTAATAGCCTCGGGAAAGTAAATGCAAACTGGTCCCCCCCCACGTGGACTATTAATATCTCTCAAGGGTATGATATTTGGCTCAAAATGAGATTCGGGTAAAAGCTGGCTTCGAAATCTTGCGGTAATGCAACACTTGCGAGCGAAGAGACTTGGACACGTGACTCAGGGAATCTGGAAAAAGACCCCAGATTAGACAAGATAAAAAAAAGGACTTCTTGCACAAGTTACGATTATTCAGTTTTCTCTAACACTAGGGAAAAGGAACTCTAATGTTTAACCGAGGTATGCACTGAAGACTAGTCTTTAACAAATCACAAGGGGAAGCACGTGGCCCAATGAGGACAAAAGGCTTTTGATGTAGGAGGGATAAAAGTGAGACTTGAAAATGAAATTAGCAAGAGTCGATGGTAGTAAAAGGTGCTGGTTCGGAGTTTACACTTTCTAGACGTACCTTAATTACTTGAGGCTTAGGCATGTGTCGTGCTCTGAAGATAGTCCCACCAGCGTTTTGGACAGAGGGCTGACGTCCCGTCAGAGGAGGATGTAGAGGCACGTCTGCCTCGCTTTAGGAGTCGCTTCTGACTGAGAAAGATGCTGGTTCTCACTTAATTACTTGAGGCTTCCATACACCGCCTCGGGCACTGCCTGAAAGTGGTAAACAACCACCAGCAAATTGGGAAGGAAAATAGGTCTTATTGCAGAGGTCCCTAAAATCCATCTCGAGGCCTAGCTCCTCTCGTGACTTGCCTATCTTACCCTAAGCTTCCGTCAGACCGGAATTCTTTCTAGCCTTCCTACCACGTGCTCTCTCCAAAATCAGTTGCTTTAGGAGAAAACCTGGCTCCTCATTCATAACTCCAATTAATTAAATACTGCTGGGAAGGCGAGGCAGTCAATAAATGTAGCAGCTCCCCCTGTTAAGAAGGCATTCACTCCCTTTCGGGCGTGAAGGCCTTGGCTAAATAAGTTGTCCTCTCAACTACCCAGTTCTCCTACTCTAACTTGAAGTTTTTTTTTTGAGCAGCGATACAGCTAACTATCGTGTCCTACCTAACTTGTATGTGGAGATGCTAAGTGTACTAACTTATTGGGTTAATGTAGTCTAGCCTAAGTGATAACTACGGGTCGCCTGTGACGACAATCTACTCTACTACCCCTAGATAAGGTTACATGAAAATTCTTTTTGCTACTACCCTAATGCCCTGGTACTAAATCATTAGCCTAACCTACTCAATACAGTTAGTTGGAGACGTAATCATTCCAGAGTGTGGTACGCACAGTAGTGGGTTATCTAACCCGAATTGTTAAAGTACATGATGTGAGGCAATGATGCGTAAGGAGGATGAGTGATTAGTGGAGTACCAGGATGGAAATGTAATGAGGTAATTATGACATTTACATGAGTATCAGTATCACAATTTCTAGGGGTTAGAGGGTTAGTTTACTGGCAGAGATCAGGCTGGCTACTTCTCTGGGTAGGTGCCAGGACACTCTGCAATGATGTGACACTGTACCTCGGCACAGGTGTCAAGGAGAGCATGTGGCTCTTTTGTTAGTGTGTTAATGACGTCCCATTCTTCTTCTTCTTCTTATTTTCTCCAGGACCTGGCTATACCAGTCCTAGGAGTAGACGGAGGAACCGACTCTGGGGTAAGGCCTGAAATGCCGTCAGGAGCAGAGGCAGTGGTAGCCTGAGGGATTGCAGGAGAACACCCCTACTTCGGTATCTGCAGCAACCGTCGTAGAGGTGGAACCTACTGCAGGGGAGGCCCTCACTCCGGCTGCTGCAGCAACCATCGTAAGGGGAAAACTCCAGGCTGACTCTTGGCGGGCGGGAGTTCCTGGTCCTCCAGAGGGAGGTGTAAAGGTAAGGTCTGCCGGAGGTTTATCCTCGGGCGACAGAGGTGATGTGAAGAAGAATGATGGGCTGGAGATTGGCCATGGGCTGCAGTAAGATCCATGCCTGTTGGAGGATCTCCTGTAGGAGGATCCTTGATAAGGTTAGGCGCCGGCGCTAGCTCAGGGCCAGGCGCAGAGGTGAAGTTCTGTGGTGGCTCTACGTCCAGGCTGGACGGAGCTTGGCACTGCCCAGTGCTGCCAAGTGGCACTGGCAGAGAGTTGAGGTTCGACTGGACCTGTGACGGGTACTGGAGGTGCAATACCTCTCAGCGGGCCCTTGGTAATGGGAGACTTCAGTTCTTGCCCTAGGAGGAGGTCGTAACCTCCTGGAAGGTAGCTTGCAACTGCAAGTGTACATACCTTGGTAAGGTGAGGTCGTGCGACTCTCAATTGGACGGTGGGAAGGATCATCTTACTATGATTGATGCCTTCAATCGTGATCAGTTGCCGTCTATCGACGGTAGCCCCTCGGGGGATTTGATCTTCCCGTATCAGGGAGATTTGAGCGCCGGAGTCGTCAAAGGCTCTGACGTGGCTTGGTGGATAATGACCTTGGATGGGTGCGACGGTTATAGGGCCCTGAGCTGGGGGTCCTAGTAACGAAGGATTGGTAACTGCCATTGCGATGGCAGGAATATTGTAATTCGCGCACCCTCCGTAGTTGGCAGACATGTGACCCTTGCGGCCACAGTCTCGGCAGAACTGGTTCGAGAACTTCTTCTGTGGCACTGGACAGTAAGGCCGAGATGGCCCCACAGGTTGCGAATCTGTGGAGTCACCAAGGCTGGCAGTGTGCTCTGGCACAGGTGAAGAGTCCTCTCTGGCAGTGATTTGATGTGGAGAGGTAGCTTGGCCCTGGAGTGGTGTGGGGGAGGGACATCCCCAGAGGAGGTCCTGTCCCAATAGGAACCTACTCCATGACGAATTGTACGTACTACACCTAGGCGGTGAGGTTTGGTGACCTGCAGGACGACTGTGGGAACGGTCTTGGACTGCCCTTCAACCCAAGTCATGGCCCACCTGATGTGCTCGTCGACTGTGGCACTGGCTGGCACTTGCGGTCCCGGTCTATGAGACACAGATCAGAGCCGGTATCTACGTAACTGGCAGAGTCACGGGTAGGGTAGAGCCATCCAGTGGTGCCACTGTGACTGAAGTGGTCCACACCCGCTCAAGGTGAGACCTGGACTCGGCACAAACGGCCGAGGAGGTTGTGGCACTGATCAGGTGGACGTGCCTGGTCGAAGGCACATGCTTGGGGCACCTGGGATATCCGGGGGAGTAGTGCCCTGTAGTCCCACAGGCTCTGCAGGAGCGCCCTCTGCTGGGCTGGTCTTCGTAAGGCATCTGACTGGTCTTGAGAGGAGGCTGAGGCACCATTCGGTGGCCTAGGAGGGTTTCTCAGGAGGTTTGTGGTTCGCAGCGCTCTTGAGGCGGCACTCTGCTGCGAGGTGACCCACTTTCTTGCAAACGTTGCAAGTCCGTAGGTGTCCTTGGTGGGCGTCCTTTGGCCGTGTGGATCCAGAGAGGTGACCGGGTGGCACTATGCGTCAGTGGGTGGTGCTGTGAGAGGGGGTTAAAGGTCTTCCAGTCGTCAGCCAGGCGACAAGCTTCTGCAAGTGTCTTGGGTTGCTTGTCGTTAAGGTGCACTGCGAGTGGCCCAGGTACACACTGGTAGAGGTCTTCCAGCATGATCCTGTTAAACAGGTGGCCTGGAACTCGGTGCACGACAGGACCTCGAGCCAGCGCCTTCCGGCTTGGATTTTTATGGTAGTCGTAATCTCCCCAGGCCCAACCAACTTCCTTTGCCTGACCTCGGAAACGCTGCCTCCACCTCTTCTGGGTGATCTCATAGGCCTTCGTAATGACCCGGCGAACTTCCGCCAGGTCCCTCGCTGACCCTGATCCAGTGAGCGGAGGGCAGTCTTATTAGCCTTGCCATCCAGGTGCTTGGCAAGCAGGGTGGCCCTCTCTATCTCAGTGGTAGGGTAGTTTTCGAATAGGGCTTCCACTTCCTCCAGCCATGACTCGGGCTCATCCTCAGTCCACTTCGGGATAAGAGCATTAATGCTGGCAATAGGACTGTGCGACACAGTAGGCGTGGGGCTGGGAGCTGGCTGCATGGCTAGGGCTTCGGCGTTCACCTGTCATGCCTTCTCCATCTCGAGCTCCCTTCTCCTTGAGGGCTAGCTCATGCTTTCTCTCTTCTTCCCTTGCCTTCCTCTCTGCTTCCTTTTCCTTCCTCTCTGCTGCTTTTTTTTCCTTCCCTCTCTTCTTCTCTGGCGGCTTTCTCTTGCAGGAGCAGATCGTCCATCCGCCCCTTCACCCACTGGGTGAGTTCTGCCCAGTGAAAACCGGCGTTCGTGCCAAGAGCCATGAGTGTCTGGAGCCTCTCCAGCTCCATGGATAATATATGTGGTTGGGCAGCAGAAGACATTTCTCTAGGCTGCAGTGGAGCTTGGATGAAAAAGTCTTAAAAGACTGGGTGCTCTGTGGCACTTTGGATTGGCACTTCTGATGAGGCGGAAAAATCAAATGGAGTGTGCGGCGTACTTCACATTAAGGGCGTTCCTAAGTCGGGAGACGCTGGAATGGGCACCCTGTAGCTCCAATACAGGTGCACGGCACTTATGGAGGCGTTCCTTGGTTGAGTAATCCGAAATGGTGGATACTCTAATGAAATGGGCGTTCCGTAGGACGGACACGCAGGTATAGGGCTACCTGTACGTCTGTACAGGTGCACGACACTTATGGAGGCGTTCCTTGGACAGCACTAGTAGTGCTGGAATAGTGGCACTTCAGGAGGCGTTCCTTTTTTGGAGCACTGGTAGCGTGCGGGTGGGTCCCATCGGATGACACTATATGCAGTATACTCAAGTATACTGAAGAGAAATGGCACTCTGTTCATGGCAGTGTAATAGTGGAGGAGAGAAAGAAAAAGGGCGGGAGTACTGCAGCAGCCAGTCGATGGACAGTGTCACGAATTAGTGGCACTGTAAAATGGTAAGACCTGACGTGCACTGGTGGTGGCCAGTCCTAGACTGGTAACGACTTCCTTGATGGAAGTAATGAAGGTTGCGGTGGCACACTGTGCGATTTTGTGCTTGCGGTATATGCAAGTCTTTGTGATAAAAGAAAGTGAAAGGACCCACTCGGGCAACGCCAGGTAATGGTAATTTTAAAATGCCCAGTCCTTTGCTGAAGTACTCGATAAATGAAATAAATGCTTGCATACTGCAATGGACACAGGCGCGTACGTATCACATCAGTGTAAATAAAAGACACAAGAGACTAAAACAATGTTAATTCTGCATGCTTATAAGAAATGGACGTAGTACTCTTGGCTTCGTGAATAATGGGTTCTCTCTCTCTCTCTCTCTCTCTCTCTCTCTCTCTCTCTCTCTCTCTCTCTCTCTCTCTCTCTGAGAGGGTGAAAAATGATATATGACAAACTCCCTTGTATTTAATTGAACTAATACTTTTAGTTTTAATACGACGCAACTTGCGTTAAATGATTTACTTACGTTAACGTGTAATGAAAGAATTGCTTTGGATAAGGTTTATGAAAACGATAACGCACTAGCGATGAACGATTTTTATAAGCTTGCGCTTATGAAATGATTGCGTTACATGGAATTTAACAAAGACGTGTTTAACGTTAAACAATTCTTGGTAATTTACTTTACTTTTAAGATTTACGTTAACTTTATGTAAGGATACTAGGTCCTTGTGACAAGTGAAATGACGGTAAGGATTTTAAACGATGTCAGCAAAAAGCGAAAACGATTTACAACACAAAATTTTAATTTCTTATTCAAGATGAATTACGTTTAATTTCTCTGGCAGAACGATCGATGTAAGTATGAAGATTGATATTATTTCCCTTAAAACATCAAGACTTAGGTTACTTATTTGCTTAAATAATCGAGATAATTCTTAAAAGGATAGAAACATGGCTGCGTTGTGCGAAACGAAGGTTGTCTGGGATAAAGCGCATGCGCGAAGCTGGCCCAGGCTTGAGAGAGCGTTTACGCTCAGCTTAAGCTGAGGGCTAAGCGGTTACCAACACTTAGAATGAAAACTAAGTTAAACCCTCTTACGCCGATTGGACGTATTAAACGTCGAGTCAAAATGTCTCCCGTATGCCGATTGGACGTATCATACGTCGGCTCAAAAAAGTTTTTTTAAAAATTCGCGGAAAAATACTTATAGGGCCTACCAGCCGAAAACTTTTGTATCACGCGCCTTGGGGGATGCTGGGAGTTTACGGATCAAGGCGTTGTTTTTTGTTTACAATCGCTACGCAGGCGCGCAAGCGCGAATTTCTTTCTTATCGCACTAAAAAGTATCAGTGACACATCTCGGAAATTATTCGTCACTTTGACATAATTATTGCAACCCATTTTAAATTATCCTTTACATGAAGTATTATATATGAAAATGTGCGCAATTTCATGCACAATACAACCTAAAAAATACTCATGATTGTAGCTTTTATCAGTTTGAAATATTTTTCATATAAATAACGATAAGTGCAAAAATTTCAACCTTCGGTCAACTTTGACTCTACAGAAATGGTCGAGAAACGCAATTGTAAGCTAAAACTCTTACATTATAGTAATATTCAATCATTTGCCTTCATTTTGCAACAAATTGGACGTCTCTAGCACAATATTTCGATTTATGGTGAATTTATGAAAAACTTTTTCCTTACGTTCGTGCGATAACTCTTCCGATAAATTTTTCGTGCGATTGTCCTAATGTTTGCACCCTTTTAAATTTGCCGTTACATAAAGTTTTATATATGGAAATGTGCGCAATTTAATGCACAATACAACAAAAAACACAACCCATGGTTGTAGCTTTTATCAGTTTTGAAATATTTTCATATAAATAACGTTAAGTGCAAAAATTTCAACTTTCGGTCAACTTTGACTCTACCGAAATGGTCGAAAAACGCAATTGTAAGCTAAAACTCTTATATTCTAGTAATATTCCAATCATTTACCTTCATTTTGCAACGACTTGGAAGTCTCTTGCACAATAAATTTAGATTTATGGTGAATTTATGAAAAAAAACATTACGTTCGCGCGGTAACTTCCGAAAAAATCATTTTTGAATTTTTTGTGCGATTGTCGAAATGTTTGCACCATTTAAAATTAGCTTGTTACATAAAGTTTTATGTATGAAAATGTGCGTAATTTCATGTAGAATACAACTAAAAAATGATTGAAGGTTGTAGCTTTTCTCTTTTTTCGAAATATTTGCATATAAATCACGATAAATAGAAAAAAAACCACGTTCGGTCAAATTTGACTCTACCGAAATAGTTGAAAAACGCAATTGTAAGCTAAAACTCTTACGGCCTAGTATATTCTGTCATTTCTTCATTTTGAAACAAATTTGAAGTCTCTAAAACAATATTGTGATTTATGGTGAATTTTTGAAAAATATATTTACCTTCACTCCGCGCGCGATTCGCGGCCGCAAGTCTCCGAAATACGTACATGGCATTATCCTAATATTTGCTCCTTTTCATATTAGCCTTTTTTATAGAGTTTCATATATCAAAATGTGCGCAAATTCATGAAAAATACAATAAAAAATAATTGAAGGTTTGTAGCTTTTTCCATCTTTGAAATATGTCCATATAAAAAAAAATATATATATTAAAATTTCGACATTCGGTCAAATTTAACTCGTCCGAAATGGTCGAAATCTGCAATTCTAATCTAAAACTCTTACAGTATCGTAATATTCAATCATTTGTCTTAATTTGAAAACAAATTGGAAGTCTCTAGAACATTATTTAGAATTACGGTGAATTTTTGAAAATAACATTTTTTTACGTCCGCTCGTTACGAATTCGTACTCATCTTTTGTGATAATATTTTTCCGGTGTTGCTTTTATTGTTTTACAATGTATTATATATCAAAATGATCGCAATTTAGTGTACAATACAACGCAAAAAAAGTAACTGGTTAGCTTTGACCTTTGTTTTCTGCACAGCGTGATTTGAATACAATTATGTATGAATTTTTTTTTCGCTACCATATCGCATTATTTACATATGATAATGATATTTTTTTCATTTTTCTGATGGTTGCATTCTAAACTTCAGGCAATGACAAAAAAAAGGAGCCAAAAATGAACTCTTAATCTTCAAAAGTACGCGCGCTGTAATTTTTTGAAAAAAATTATTTTTTTCCACTTTCCGCGCTCACTCCAAACCAGGCCCGGCATACGGGAGACGTTTTGATTTTTAGGGCTCCGGCGTAAGAGGGTTAAAATGAATTCCCCTAACATATCACAGACAAAAGGAATTGTACACTTCTTTTGCCATAACTATTAGTAGAACACTCCTAACTAGCTAGGCTTTCTAAACACAACAATAAAACCTGGCAAAGCACTTCCTAGTTTGATCTAGTACTTTCTGGCATCTATCTAACACGTGCTTGTGTCTCGTCAGACGAGAACAATGCAATAACAAAAGAGAATTCACTTGGCGCTCTGGCCGTTACAATAATAATATTCTAACTAACACTCTTTAAACCCTTCTAAAATAAAATACTTGAAGTACCTTAAAGCTAACACTGGTTATAAATAATCATATTATATGAATTATATACCTTACCGGCCGAGTCAGTGTGTGTGTCTACCGCTGCAAGTGTGCTTTGATTTGCGCTTTTCTAAAAAACATTTACATTTACGTTTTACAAGGGATAACACAATTTGCAAGCTTTTAAGCAAGCTAGGTTCGAATCTCGGTGAGGTCGACATTGTTACGTATGGGCCTGGCCTTGAATGGGCTCCAATACGTAAACAGGAATAGTTGAGGGAAAACAGTAGTAAATTTACTTGAACTTACCGTAAAAATGGATTTAAAGTGAACATTTACTCTAGAGGAAAAGGTCGCCAGAAACTCAGCTAATTACTTTACATCTATTTATTTACAAGAGGCTGCTTAATAGCCTGGGAAAGTAAATGCAACTGGTCCCACGTGGATTATTAATATCTCTCAAGGGTATGATAGTTGGCTCAAAATGGGATTCACGTAAAAGCTGGCTTCGAAATCTGCGGTAATGCAACACTTGCGAGCGAAGAGATTTGGACATGTGACTCAGGGGAATCTGGAAAAAGACCCCAGATTAGACAAGATAAAAAAAAGGACTTCTTGCACAAGTTACGATTATTCAGTTTTCTCTAACACTGGGGAAAAAGGAACTCTAATGTTTAACCGAGGTATGCACTGAAGACTTAGTCTTTAACAAGTCACAAGGGGAAGCACGTGGCCCAATGAGGACAATGGGCTTTTGATGTAGGAGGATAAAAGTGAGACTTGAAAATGAAATTAGCAAGAGTTGTATGGTAGTAAAAGGTGCTGTTCGGAGTTTACTCTTTCTAGACGTACCTTAATTACTTGAAGGCTTACGGTTAGAGGTTGGCATGTGTCGTGCTCTGAAGATAGTCCCACCCAAGCATTTGGACAGAGGGCTGATGACCCCAATCAGAGAAGGATGTAGAGGCACGTCTACTCGCTTTAAGAGTCGCTTCTGACTGAGAAAAGATGCTGGTTCTCACTTAATTACTTGAGGCTTCCATACACGCCTCGGGCACTGCCTGAAAGTGGTAAACAACCGCCAGCAAATTGGGAAGGAAAACAGGTCTTATTGTAGAGGTCCCTAAAAATCCATCTCGAGGGCCTAGCTCCTCTCGTGACTTGCCTATCTTACCCTAAGCTTCCGTCAGACCGGAATTCTTTCTAGCTTCCTACCACGTGCTCTCTCCCAAAATCAGTTGCTTTAGGAGAAAACCTGGCTCCTCATTCATAACTCCAATTAATCAAATACTGCTGGGAAGGCGAGGCGGTCAATAAACGTAGAAATATATATATATATATATATATATATATATTATATAGATATATATATATATATATATATATATATATATATATATATATATATATATATATATATATATATATAATTAAAGAGATGAGTTGGGTGGTTGCTGATAACCCTTTTGATTATTTCCAGTTCATCTGGGCTGATGTTGTTAATCCTGTGTCTATAACAACAATAATTTTGACTCATTAGAGCTATTTGACGATCAAGTATATAAATACGTGATTCACCACGAGGTCATCAAAGGCCATGTAGGCTAAAAGGAACTTACACGAATCCTTCCTTTTCCAGGTATCGAACTTGAGCATTTCGACTGATGTGACTGGTATCATGACCATTCGATATAAGAGAGAGAGAGAGAGAGAGAGAGAGAGAGAGAGAGAGAGAGAGAGAAGAGAGAGAGAGAGGAGAGAGAGAGAGAGAGAGGAAAAGTAAATTAATAAAAAATCGCTTTTACTAGCGATCAAAATAACTTCTTTAATAAACTGGTTACGAACACTTGTTTTCTTAGACTGAAATATCCTCTAATTTCTTTTAAGAGTTAAGCATAAATTACTTTCAAAAGTTATAGAAAATAACACGAAAATGGTTAGGTTTATATTCAGTGTAATCTTACAGACAAAGTCAAGTATATCTTAGTTTTATCAGACCACTGAGCTGATTAACAGCTCTCCTAGGGCTGGCCCGAAGGATTAGATATTTTCACGTGGCTAGGAACCAATTGGCTGCCTAACAACGGGACCTACAGTATATTGTGGAATCCGAACCACATTACATCGAGAAATTAATTTCTATCACTAGAAATAAATTCCTCTGGTTCCGCGTCGGCAGAGAATCTTACAGACAAACAGACCAACGGAAGCAATAACGAACTACAAAAAAAAAGAGGTTTGTACTTATTACTCCAATGAACGAAGGAAATATTCATCGGAGAATGTAGACCCACAACAAAAGTCAAGCTCACCCACTCTCGTAGATGTACTAATGGCCTCTGAAGTGGTACGCTGAGGGGCGGCTAATAATCTTCTCTAATGACTTTGGTAAACACAGCGAAATCTCACGGGATCAATTACGGCTAACAAACTGGATCGTTTGGTGCTACGGATGTGTTTCTCTTTAATATATTTTGGTTAAGCGTTAAACAAATTAATAGTTACAGATATTGGAGTATGTGACCATGAACGTAATATTTCAGCGTATGGAATTATGTAAATGCGTCCACACATACACGAACATGAGTCTAAAATTTTGTTTAATTTGACTTACACTGTTACTGTACGCCACAAGGACACTGTAAACACACAGAGATGATTTATACTGACTATAAGTCGACTGTAAATAGATTAAAAGACAAGCATTGTTTCCCTAAATTAATGGCAGAAGGCACATTTACGTGTTAATTGTGTGCTCAACTCATTCAGTCAATTGGTAACTAATTTTTTAGTGAATGGGAAAAATAACCCATTCCGAGATAGGTTGTATTTTTTCCACGTGAGTCAATATTGTCATTTTAATTAGGGCACATCTGTCTGGCTGTCTATAATGCAACTTGGGAATGGGAGCCCTATTGCAGCCACTCTCCTGGACTGTGATGATGTCCTTTTGTCTGCTATCTCTCTCTCTCTCTCTCTCTCTCTCTCTCTCTCTCTCTCTCTCTCTCTCTCTCTCTCTCTGCCATATGGTGCTCTGAGGACCATCAAGGACTCACTGAGGGGGAGAATAATTCAAGCCAAACCACACGGTTTACTGACCCGTTCAGTCGTCTATTCAGAAACCATAGCAGCCGTTAATTACCCAACAATGCCACCATATAACTCTCAATCAATTCACGTCAGGATAAGCATTCTGTCAGAGGCTCTCTCATAAAGGCAGTAGATCTGTTACACTCGATATGTGAGTTTGTTAAACTTAAATGCATGTTTTAAACGTTCGTCTCATTCTCCAAAAAACAAATAAGGATACATGCACAAAAATAAAAAATGGCGTAGAAATTCATTAAATTTTAATCAGCCTGTATTATATATATATATATATATATATATATATATATATATATATATATAT
>NC_087207.1:31929961-31944961 GCF_015104395.2 Macrobrachium nipponense | reverse complement strand
ATTAGGCGTCTGGTCAAATAGAATGACCCTTTTTTATCTAAAATGTAGGAAAGGAACCTTTCTGAGGAGTGAGGATGTCACGCGAATTGAGGAAGAGTGACTTAAGTAACTGTAGTTATATGTTGAATCTATTTGAAATATTTTCGTTTACTCGGGGAGTAAGCCTAAAAAGTACTCTGTTGTTGTTGCTCTTGCTGTTGTTGTCTCTCTCTCTCTCTCTCTCTCTCTCTCTCTCCTCTTCGTGTATAAATATATAAAAAGAAGATGAATCGATTTATTCCTTTAATGTAGCAAGATAAGAAAGAAGAGAAATCCATATTTTCTTCGTGCAAAGGCGTTTATAACCTCACCTGGTATCTCTCTGTCTCTCTTTCTCTCCCGCTCTCCACAGAACAGAAAGAATCCCAATATATCTAAATTGGTTCGCAGTGCATTAGAACAAATCCATAAAAGACGCGTTTTCCCGCTACAAAGATTTTCGGGCGGAAACTCTCGGAGAAAAATTCCGCGAGCATTTCAGCCTCTCCAGATGCAGTGCATACACATAAATATCTGCCCAGAAAATATGCGAAGAAGAATTTATGTCTTCCAGGAAATACGGGACTGAGCTCACTACAGGGAGGAGTGAAAATACTGATATTAATAAATTCTGGCGTTATTATTCATAATTGATGAATATACGTATAGGAAAGCATTTTGAAGCAACGTATCGTATAATAATGATAACAATGTTTTAAGATTTGGACTGAAGATGAACCCAGGGAAGGGTTCGAAAGCTTTGTGAAGTCTTTTTAAGTTATACATGAATTATGATTTTTTTTTTTATTATTGAGGACCCCTTAGAACACTATATATACTCTCGTGATAGAGAGTTTTTCCCAACCAAATAATAATAATAATAATAATAATAATAACAATAATAATAATAATGACCTGGAAAATTTTTTTTCAACATAAATCATGAATCTGTATATTTTAACAGTTTTACACAAGATTCTAGAATCGTAATACTTGTGAAAAAGTGTATCTCCCAGTCTTTGCATCACACCTTTAAACCCGTCCGCGCGGAACACACACACACTCACACACACACACACACACAAATACGTATCAAAATATACATACATATTCATGTATGTGTATTTGTATACATACATACATATTTATACGTATATAAATATAAATACATGTGTGGATTACTATGCATAAAAACAGAATGACAAACAGTAAAAAGAATTTTACATAATATTGTATCAATTTTGGCTTTTTCTACAATACCTGGCTTTGTCATCCTTACAGCCGACGTCATCATTACCGCTAATGCGTAGTTGGTGTTGATAATATTCGTGAAGCTGAACACGCAATAACCGTGAAGGGAATATTGAACGATAATATAGAACTAGCGAACAACAATAACGAGAACTGCCACAAGAACCAGCCACGCATATAAAACGCTTAAACTGTTTCAATAGGTTTTCGAATTGCAAGCACACACTCTGCCGGGATGACTCCTACACCCGGACGGTGTCTGATCTGCTAGACCAGGATTGATTTTTCAAAGTGAAATGACAATTTCCTCAAACCTGAAAATACCGAAGAAATACGATCCATAATTCATGGTAAGGGTAAGTTAATAAACGTCATTTTATAATTCTGAAAATACATATTAGTATTCTGATATTCCTGTCGGAAAAGCGAACATTTGTTATAAAGAAAACTAACAATTCAACTTTACCGTGTGGTGCGTAATCTCGGAAAGACTACGGCGAATGCTTTCAGGAAACGTTTGCGCCTCCAGGAAAAGCGTTACGGCTTTGGAGTACCTCATACCGAAGGTCGAATGGGTTCGGCAGGGTGCAATGTCTGCCGTGGAGAAACTCATAGCAGGTTGAAGTGTGCAACAACGAGGACTGCGCTACCTGATGAAGTTGGACAGGCGTCGGTTGGCTGGTAAAACAACGTACGAGGAACGCTTTACTTAACTGAAAATCAACTTAAGATTAGTGTGATATTTGATGAAGGCTTCAAATAATATAAACCTGTCAAGAGCGTAATATACGACGAACGGGCCATTGAATTAAATACCAACTCTGGATATAAACCTGTCGAAAGCATAACAGGCGACGAACATCTCATTAACTGAATGACAACCTAATATTAGGGTGGCATTCGATGGTGTCATATGACTGGGAGTATATCTGTGAAAAGCATAGCTCATGACGAATACGTCATTTTAATAGATAGCAACGTTGGGAATATACCTGTCTGGAGCACAACATATGACGAACGTGTCTTTTAACTGAATAGCAACCTGCTGTAAGGATATCTTATGACTGGAAAGAAATCCGTCAAAAGCTAAACGCATGCTAATCACGTCTTTTAAGTAAAGGCAAAATAATATTAGAAAAAAATTTGCCGAAGGTGTTCATTTGACTAAAAATTACCTTGTCATAAGTATGAAATATGGCGCACATGCCATTTAACTGAAAATCAACCTGATATTAGGATCGCATTTGACGAAGGTGTCACTTGACAGTAAGTAAATCTTCCACGAGCGTAACATGACGAACATGTCATTTAAACTGAAAATCCACTTAATATGAGTAAAACATTTGACATGGGTGTCAAATGACTGGAAATATACTTGACAAAAGCATAACATATAATTGACAAGCCATTTCTAATGTAAGGATGACATGTGAATAAGGTGTCAATAGACTAAAAATAAACCTGTCCATGACATAACATAAGACGAACCTGTTATTTAAATGAAAATAAACTTGTCATGAAGTTAACATGACATGGAAATAAAATTAAAGCCATAACATTACAGACACGTCATTAAACTGTAAATGAACCTGGTATGAGTACAGCGTTTGATGAACACGCCATTTGCCTTTCAATAAACCTGTTATTAGTTTAATACTCGATGCAGGTATAATTCAACTGGAAATCAATTTACTATCGTTACACCATTGATGAAGGTGTCTTGTGACCGGAAATAAACGTTATTGGTATAACACATGGCGAGGGGGTCATTGAACCATAAATTGAACTGTCATTAAATGACAGGAGACTGAATGAAGGCAGTAAGCGCCAGTAGTAGTGCAATATCGAACCTCCAAACTATAACGCAAACAAGAAGCGGCAAATGCTATTAAATGTATAATCGCTTTTCCACCCCAATCTATGTATCTATAAGTGTTAATCGCCCGGGAAGGGATTATGTAATTTCCAATCTAGAAATGCAACATGTTGGTAATGGACATCATGTCGATAGGAATTGCAATATCTCATACTAACACTTTTGTTTCTAACAGTATTGACCTACAGTTTAGGTAACTATGCTCAATTGTTTTCAATGAACTTTTGCGGGAACTTCAGACGTTTTTCTAAATGCGATGGGTTGATCGGAGATTCGAGTCGGTGAAAGAAAAGGAAGCAACCTGAACAACATCAACAACAACAACAACTACTACTACAATATTGCATGCCTTAATAACCTAAACAGGTCAGGAAATTAATATTAATTAGGTAAGCAGAAAACCCTTACCTAAATACAGCATTCGTTTACTTGTTTACTTTAGTTGGTTAAAGAAGCTTGAGAAACTAAGATATTTTGGTATTTGTAAAATTATTAAGAATATATAATATATGTAATATTACCGTCAACTAAAGATAGGTAAAAATAATTAGAAAAGGGTTGTTCCTCTTATCCAGGTATTACTGTACTGTCTGACCATTTTTTCCAGGTATTACTGTGGTAATTGTCACTTTTATCCATGAATTACTATGCGGTCTGTCCCTTTTATCCAGGTATTACTGTGGTGACTGTCCCTTTTATCTAGGCATTAATGTGGTCACTGTCCCTTTTATTCAGGTATTAATGTGGTGACTGTCACTTTTATCTAGGTATTACTGTAGTGACTGTCCCTTTTTTCCAAATATTACTGTGCTGCCTGTTCCCTTTACTCAGGTATTACTGTGGTGACTGTCCCTATTATCCAGGTATTCCTGTACTATCTGTATAGGTATTACTGTGTTGTCTGTCCCTTTTTTCTATATCCTAGCTAACCAACCTGGCGCTGCCAGGGAAATCTCTGATTACAACTGATAAACTGTCTCTTTCATTCCTGTTAAGATATTTGCTTTTCACCAGCATCCCCTTTCTATTGGGGCTGAACTTACACTTAAAGGGCTTCAAGAGAATCACTGTTCATCTCAGCAACTTCGAAAACTATGGATTGGACAATAATAGCCGTCGTTTCAGTTATTTTTACATATAACCCTCTATCCCACCCACTTCTCAAACCCCCTTGCTATCAGGGCTGAACTTGGACATAATGGGCATAGGGAGTGTCAATATCGTTCTCAGCAACCTCAAAAGCTATGGATTAGACAGTAATACCTGTCGTTCCGGTTATTTTGACATTTCATCCCTTCCCACCCCCTTTTCACCCGACTCCCAATCGGGGCTAGTAAACTTGGACTTGCCGGGCTTCAGGAGCGTCACTATTCATCTCAGCGACCTCAAAAACTATGGCTTAGACACTAATATCTGTCGTTTTATGTAATGCTTACATTTCCCCCCTTCATACCCTCCCCCTTCAGTGTTAGTGATGTCTTAACCCCACAGTGTTCTTTCCCGGATGGTAAGTAGTATGTATATCAAGTTTGGTTGAAATTGCTCAATGTATTGCAATGACACAGACATACATACATCAAATTATATATATATATATATATATATATACATATATATATATATATATATATATATATATATATATATATATATATATATATATATATATCACTGGGCTGTTTGTCACTTTTATCAAGATATTACTGTGGTGACTGGAGAATATTTTCAATAAAATACTTCTACGGTCTTGAGTACATGAAAAGGGGTATAATGAAACCCTAGAGTTTGTTTACTACAAATAGGGATGGGGGAAGGGGGGATGGGGGATGTGCGGGAAAAGGGAGAGGGACGGGGTACAAGTTTGAAACGTACTCTATTATCTGAGACAAGGCAATTGATGCCCACGTGCCAAATTATTTCTAGATAGGTTCGGATTTCTACAGCATACCAAGATACAAACAAACATACATAAATACAAACAGCCACATACACACGCACACACACGCACACACACACAGATATATATATATATATGATACAGATATATATATATATATATATATATATATATATATATATGTATATTATATATATATATATATATATATATATATATATATATATATATATATATATATATATATATATATATATATATATATATATATATATATATAAGCACAACGTGTATAAGTAAACAATCGCGTTTTTTGGTAACCAAAATGAAAATACGAGATAAATTTTGAAACAGGTAAAAAAAAAAGAAACCTTTGGTAAATAAAAGAAGAAAGTCCAACATTTATAACACGAGTCCTTCCTTTTTAAGGTTAACATATTTAAATGATATACTTTGTAAAATAAAACGAGATTCTTGTCTATAAAGGCGAAAACAAAAAATCACTGTTAACCAGAATAAAACAAAGCTTAGAAAACAATTTTATATGAAATTCATTGATTCTAGTACATGAAAGTAAAAGTTCGTTTTTTCACGATGGCTGTAATTTTTCTAGGAAAATAAATAATAATAAAAAAAATAGTGGAATACATTAAAAATAGAGAGAATATTGTCGAAGAGAAATAACAATAAAGAAAATTAATTTTTATACCAAGAGAAAGAAAATAGAGTAATAGCACACGCACACAGAAACAGCGTCTACGAAAGCAAAAGCAGAACTGACAAAGGCAGCAGCTTTTCCCCTCCAGCCAGACCAGAGGCAATAAAAAGCAATAACATGTCCTTAGCGCTGTATGAAGGGCGATAACGATATTGGAAGACCACTCTGGCTTGTTATCGCAGCTCAAGAGCTTATACGAACGGCTAATAATGGCGAGGAAGGACCCCAATGCTGTCTTTTCCCCGACACTAATTGCAGCCGGCCTCGGTAACGTATACAACACTTATTCTCCTTCGCTGCTGGTCGGATACGTTCTCCGCGAGGAGTTGCGTTGCGCGCCTTAAATGAACGCTTCTTCTACAACGAAAAATTAAAGTTCGATGCTTGGGGGCTTGGTATTATTAAAAATAATAGTAATAATAATAATTACAATAAACAGAAACTCATTTATAAGAGTTATAATAGCATTACTAGTATTACTATTACCATTGATACAACAATCAGCTCTGATATAGCGATGTAATGTACGTTTATATTACCTACTAATGATATTTGTGGCTTTATATGCGAGAATATTTATAATATATATATATATATATTATTATGTATATATGTATATATATATATATATATATATGATATATGATATATATATATATATATATATATATACATATATATATATATATATATATATAGTATATATATAGATATATATATATATATTATATATACTATATATATATCTATATATATATATATCATATATATATATATATATATATATATATATATATATATATATATATATATATATATATATATATATATATATATATAGTATATATATAATATATATATATATATATATATATATATATATCTATATATATATATATATATATATATATATATATATATATATATATATATATATATATATATATCTATATATATATCTATATATATATAGATATATAATATATATATAGATATATATATATATATATATATATATATATATATATATATATATATATGTGTGTGTGTGTGTGTGTGTGTGTGTGTGTGTATGTGTACATGGCAACTCAAAATTTATTTTTATTTTTACTCTATGTCTTCTGTAAAGAAGACTTCAGTGACAACACACGGATAAACAAGATATGCAAAGTCCATGGAATTTATAAAAAAAAAAACTTGATGGCAATGAATTGAGTAACTTTCGTTCAACTAACACATTTTAGTTTTCATAAGGCCAGTCTTTTGCTCCCCTTTGCGAAAACTGGCTGGACATAACGTGAATAACCTAGTAAAAAAAATGGACGTACATAATTGGAATAACTTTCGCTCGCAGGACAAAAACATGGTGGCCATAACGTGAATAAATTTCTCTCACCTAAAAAAAAAATTGGTTTCTGTATTGTAAATAACCTTTGCTCTCCTCGGAAAATCTTAGGACGAGAGAAAGCTGAACAAAACGGGTTAAAAGCACTGCACTATATCGTGATAAAATAGATATTCTGTAACATAACGAATTAAATAACAGACACAATATCCCAAGTACAAACCGAGCCACACAACATAAACCGCCTTTAGAAGTGTTTGTTATTTCAGAGGCCACGTCATAGTAACGGCCTTAATTGAAGGGACACTTAGCCCCCGCCTAAATGCAGGGCCATGGAACCAGTTCAGCGGGATAAGGGCTTGACTGAATTAGACTAAGCCTGGAGCCGGTTATCGCTCCGTGCTCACGAGCATTGGATGTCTCTTTCTTGAATAAAATAGTTACACAAATGCATATATATATATATATATATATATATATATATATATATATATATATATATACATATATATATATTATATATATATATATATATATATATATATATGTGTGTGTGTGTGTGTGTGTGTGTGTGTGTGAGTGTGTGTTTCTGTCTGTGTGCTATAGACATATACGCTTATACACAAATATCTATCTTTCTATCAATTTATCTATCAAAATATGTATATGTACACACACACACACACACACACACACACACACACACACACATATATAATATATATATATATATATATATATATATATATATATATTATATATACATCATCAAATTTGCAGGTAGCTGATAGGTAACAATTACATGAGCTGTTTTCATAAGAGCACTGAATCCTCATACACCTTGGTCCAGCAGAGACGAGTCACGCGGTCAGCGTAGGGGGTGTTAAAGAACTGCTGATGAGTAAATAAGATAGCCGAGGTTGTGGAAGATTTCCGTGCAAGTTATCCATCTCTGATTCAGCAGATTGTGGATAAATTTGACAACTAATATTGTCTTGTTTCTTCTATCGTAGGAATATCTATCTTCCACAGCTTCGGCTATCTTATTTATCTATATACAGGACTCATCAGCAGTCCTTTAATCCCCCTACACGGACCGAGTTACTCGTCTGCATTGGAATTGTGTGTATGAATAAGTCCCTCACTGGATGAGTAGGTTGTGTACTCGCTTTTCAATCTGGTAGCCAGAGTTGGCTTCTTTGCCGCCACCTGTGCGGAACGAGAGGAATTTATTTCAGGTGATTAGAAATTCACTTCTTGATATAATGTGGTTCGGATTCCACAATAAGCTGTAGGTTCCGTTGTAAAGGAACCAATGGGTTCCTAGCCAAAAATAATCTAATCCTTTGGGCCAGCACTAGGAGAGCTGTTAATTGGCCCAGCGGTTTGGTAAAACTAAGATATACTAAACTTATTAGTGCATGAATTTTCAGTGTTGTTATGAAAACAATTCATGTAACTATTACAATATTTTTTTCCTCCTTATTTAGATATCTTTAGGCTTTGCCTAACAGCTCCCAGCAAAGCTGATGATGTGCAATAACGAATATTCTGCTCTGAAGACATAACCGATTCTCATTAATTATCACCATTTCTAAACATTTACATACTTCGAGGCCATCAAACAGAGCCCCAATGCAGGTCAAAGCTCCATATGTTTAGATAAGGTCCATTTCTTTTGGGTACGAAGCGAGGGTTACCGCTATCTCATAATCTGCGGGAAACGGGCGTTGCTATGGTAACACCCCGAGGTTTTCCCCCGAAGATTACATCGAATCTTACGCTCTGATCTGCTGCGTTTATTTGTCTGCCTTGATTCAGTTGTGTAAACACTTCAGATGGACGTTTCTTTTTCTTGTTTTTATTATTGGATTACCTGTAGTACCTGTTGTCAGCTTTGTCTCTCATTCACTGCGAGGCCTATTATTCGCTCTTACAATATATGTATATGTATGTACACACACAAGTACACACACACACATATATATATATATATATATATATATATATATATATATATATATATATATACTATATATATATATATATATATATATCATATATATATATATATAATATATGTATATCTGTAATATTATATATACATATATATGTATGTATATATACACACACACACACACACACACGCACATATATATATATATATATATATATATATATATATTATATATATATATATATATATATATATATATAGATAGATAGTATATGCATACATGCACTTGCATATGTGACGTTATAGATAGCACGAGTACATGCCATATATCATACCGTGAGAAATAAAGATAACGGACATTATCAGCCACAATAAAGTTACCCTTTCTCTTCTGCAGCTGGGAATTTCCCAAGACCTAGCAACTCGGCAGCTGTTCAGCGCCAATCTGATTGGTCAGCAGCAGATCTCTCTACCAGGTCGTTGGGCATAAGGGTCTCGGGTCGTGGACGTTTATACAGACGAAATAAGCCTATCATAGACTATATGGTACGAATCAGTCATGAGATGGTCTCTGAAAACGTTGCTTGTAAGCGTGTTCCTTCTGCAGTGTAAGTATAAGCCGGCTGTTAGACTGGTGTATGATCTGACTGTGTATAATGTAGTTATAATGTTATTATTATTATCATAATTTCAGTAGATGAAGCCTACTCACATGGAAGAAGCACACCAAAGGGGCCACTGACTTGAAACTCAAAGAATGTTGGTTTCAACCTCCCATCACAGACCCCACACTGCAGCAGTATCTAATCATGATACACAACCAGTGATTTTCCATCGCCCTGTGGTAGACGCGAACCCTTTACATCTGAGTGGTATGCCACGATATTAACCACTATACCAGCGGACCAGTGAATATTTAATATTTTTTTTTTTTTGTGTGTGAAACAATATAATTTACAGGTAATAAACGTCACGTTAGAACTACTGTATTCCAGTTTGGGACGGCCTCCCTCACCAGTGACATCCACACACATATTCAAATGTGGGGAGTCTTTTTACATTTAGGCGGTACGTTACGTCTCTAAATTGAGAACTTGGTGTCTGGAACCTCTCTGATATTAACATAGCCTGGTACCAGCCATAACATTAGTCATAACTTATAGTGCTGATGTGTGAACCTCGTGCTGAGATGCCAATCTGGTAGACAATCAAAGATTAGCGACCCAAAGCTTGATTACATAATAATAATAATAATAATAATAATAATAATAATAATAATAATAATAATAATAATAATGACAGTATTTTAATATTTGGATACTCAAAGAGGGATGTAAGCAAAGACGAATACAGAATTCGCAATGCCTTATCCTCAGAATATATCCTCATTAAGGAAGAACTTTAGGAAACTTAAACACCAGTTCTCAAGTTGAATAAATGTTTAAAGTTAAAATTTATATTTAGGGATTTCAAAAGTAAACCTGAAGCCAGGGACTTCTATAATTTCTTTTACTGCCTGTTTTTTTTTTCTTTTACTATATGTTGATCGATATTCACTTATACTTCTCCTTACCCATATGTGTGCATTTGTTGAATTGTGGAAGATATCTATTTAACATTATTATCAACTATGATACCCATCTGAAAATGTATATCTTGAGTTTTTTAGTGTTATTTATTTATAAATCAACAGACATCCATTATCTCTCTCTCTCTCTCTCTGTGTGTGTGTGTGTGCGTGTGTGTCTGAAGGTGAATCCTACTGTCATTTATTCCAAGGCATTTAAGACGTCGTAGGACGTCAGCAAGTCAAAGATTGCTTCTAAATCGATGCGTAGTTAACCTATGTCTGTCTGTCAAGATATTCCTGTACCATTTTTATAAGCGCTTAATGTTGTAGAATTCTAGCCCGAGAAAGCAATGTCTTTGAATTACTGACCCACCTAGATTTGATCTCGGTTGCAATAACAATAGTGATAACAAAACAATATACAAAAGCAATGGTAAAAACAAGTAAATGCACCGAAGTTTCTTCGATGCAATCGAGTTTACTGTACAGCGTGCAATCAAGGCCACCGAAAATAGATATATTTTTCGGTGGTCTCGTTATATTCTTGTATGAGCTGAGGCCCATGAAACTTTAACCATGGCCCGGTGGTGGCCTGTCCTATACCGTTGTCAGACGCACGATCATGGCTAACTTTAACGTTAAACAAAATAAAAACTACTGATGCTAGAGGGCCGCAACTGGTACGTTTGACGATTGGAGGGTGGATAATCGACATACCAATTTGCAGCCCTCTAGCCCCAGTAGTTTTTAAGATCCATGGTGGCCAGAAAAAGTCCGGACGAACAGACAAAGCCATCACAATAATTTTCTTTTGCAGAAAACGAAAACTTTTAGTTTGTCTTTGGTAAACTTCATAAGAATGATGTCTCACGCAGGGGATGTCGGAATCTCACAGCAAGAGGTGGACGATGAGTTCCCTTGCATTAGCAGAAAGTTTGACTACAGCTCCTTCGTCTGCGTGTGCAACGCCTCCTACTGCGACACCCTGCCGCGCCCTTCAGTTCCCCGAGAGGGATATTTCGTTCTTTATTCCTCCGACATGATGGACAAGCGGTTCAGCAAGTCTCAGGGAGAGTTCTGGGAAGAAGGGGAAGGTGGTGAGTACGAAGGATGACTCTTTTAAGCTCAATTCCATCTGTCTTTGCCTGGGGTATATTATGAGCACCGTAGGCATGACTAAAGGGGTCTTGCAGTGTCGTTTCGGACTCTAACTGTCTTTATAACCTTTCAGTTGACCTCCATCCATTTTTCCTTTCTTCAATCTTGGTGTCTCTATAACTATCATTTCTTAGTGAAACTAGTTTTTATCTCCCATTTCCACCTTCAAATCAGATCCTCGTAATGCATCTTTTTTTTTCTGGAACTCCTTATCTTGATGGCTCTAACTGTGTTTAACCGTTTAGTTGACCTCCATCCATTTTTCTTTTCTTCAGTCATGTCTCTCTAACTATTACTTCTTATTACAACATGTTTTTATCTCCCATTTTCACCTTCAGATACTTGTAATGCATCACTTATAATTTCTGGATCTCCTTATCTGGATGGCTCTAAATGTGTTTAACCTTTTAGTTGACCTCCATTCATTTTTCTTCTCTTCAATCTTGTTGTCTCTATAACTATCGTTTCTTAGTGAAACTGTTGTTTTTATCTCCCATTTCCACCTTTAGATCCTTGTAATGCATCTATTTTATTTTCTGGGTCTCCTTATCTTGATATCAGTCCAACCATTCCAAGTCCCTCCTGTGACCCAGTCACTGTCTCGAGCTTTAAATGGCCGACATCACCAGTACTCGGCTTCCAGAGACTAAACCTCAGCCTTCTTCTTCTTCAATCAGGCTCCGGAGACGCAGGAATGGCCGTGGAATTCAGCCTGGAGACCTCTGTCGCCTATCAGACTATCATAGGTTGGGGAGGAGCCATCACAGATGCCGCTGCGTATAATGTTCTCTCCCTTTCCCCGGACGCTCAGGAGCGTCTTTTGAGGTAAGGTTAATGTGACAGAAAATGCTTCTCGTCTAGTTTCTCGTACAAGCTATGGCAATAATATCAGTAGTAACTGCTATGATAATTATTAATATTATTATCACTGGAGAAACAAATCCTCTCTGCTAGTTGTTCATGCAAGCTATGACGAAAATATCAGCAGTCACTGCTATGATTATTATTATTATCATCATTATTATCACTGGAGAAACAAAACTACAATCACGTATTATACATATATTTAAAGATAAATCTATACAGATAGCTTTCGGGAATCTGTATAGATTGATCTTTAAATGTGTGTAGATATACATAACTGGATTTGTTTCGCCATTTTATGACTCGTGTTACTATAAATATTTTTGCTTTAATTTTTTATCATTGCTACAATCATCTGTCTCGTGGTCCAGTAGTTATTGCCAGGTCTAGTTAGAGAACCCAAGATCGATGCGAATCCGGGCTTAGTGGGGCGTCGGTTAGGGTGTTTTGACGATCGAAGCCAGCTTCCCTCCAAATAGGTATAGTCACTCATAGAAGTTCATGGATGTCTCCGGGCATAAAGCTTAATTCCATCCAACCCCTTTCTGGACAACGGGTCTGTATAGTGACGTAAAACGGGCGCACACCGAAACTTTCTACTACAGCAGAGTTAGGTAGTTGAACATTTGGCCAGTTTCGCACTCAGACTCCTGTTATCCAGAAATGGGTAAAATGGAAATCTCTCTCAAACACCCGGAGACATCCATGAACTTATACGAGTGACTGTACATGGTACTTTTTTGGGTGGAAATAAGTACCTGGTCACTAATTGTCTGTGGTGAGTAACAGCCAGGGTGGAGAAGGACGTAGGACCAGCAGCCTTATCTGAAAACTAGGCTACAAGCGTATGTCTTAATGAATATAAGAAGATCACATATTCTGAATTAGAAAATATACTTTCATGAAATATCCGAAATATCCTCATCTCAAAACCTAGGCTACAAGCGTGTAACTGAAGAATATAAGATTATAAATTATGAATTCGGGAATATATTTTCATAAAATATCTGAAAAATCCTCATGATAAGCATAACCGTTATTTGACGTCTTTTGTAATATAAGATATTTGGTATTATTGTTGAAATTATCTAATCTTATCTTTAAGTTTTGAGGATATTTTTGAAATGTTTATGGACAATTTCATTTTCCGTTATGAAATGAGTTGAATTCCTATTCCTTTGCATCTGTTTAAAATTTTATTTAGTTCCACAGTCTCTCTTTTGCTTTGTTTTACAATTATTTTATCAATTTCTGGTAAACAGTCGTGTTTCAGTATTATTATTATCATTATTATTATTATTATTATTATTTTTGTTGTTATTATTATTATTATTATTAGGCATCATAAGGGTCATGAGGTGGTTTCGGTTATAATTACAGGCACTTGAATATAACGGCTAAATAGCAGAACCAAATCTCAGTGTTAAAGTTGTATTTAAAAGAAAACTATCAAATCTTCTGTTTTGATCTTATTTTGCTATTTTCAGCAGACTCAAGGCCCATCCTGCCAATCACTGGCTTTTAATGGGAGATGATAGCATTAAATTTTCACTCGCTTCCAATCCTCGGAAAAGCAACAATGAATAAAAAACTAGATGGTGTTCATCATTTCTGTGCCACTTGGAGTTTGATTCGATTTTGAAACATCGGCCACCCGAGGAAACCAATTTAGTAAATTGCTTTTAAAAAGTTTTTTCTAGAGAGATCTTGGAGCAACACTGGGAGAAGTTACGTAACCAGAACATTGGAGTAAAGTATTCAAGGAGTTACTGTCAGGAGAAAGATGTACGTCGACATTACTGTTGCCAAGATGAAAAAGTTTAAATTCCATGACGTTACTGAACAAAAATCGAGAAATTTCAAGCGGCTATGCTTAAGGCATTCCCTGCAAAATGAGTATATATAAATCAACCTATTTTAATTTCTTAAGTAAAATCGTACTTAAATTTTATAAGAATCGGATTCTATTCAATATAGAGAGACGAGACTAGAATTTTTTTTTTTCATTGCAGGGACAAAAACCTGATAATTTTTTTTTTATTGAGAAGACAAGATTCTTATTGTCCCTTGTTCATTCTGAGATACAAAGTTAGAATTTCTTTTTAAATTTTGGAATAAGAATATCATTTAAATTATGGAACAGCAGAACGTACAATCTATTATACCTTGATCTAACCAGAGCCTTTAGGATCAAGGATAATACATGAAAGGGAAATAATAAGTGAAATTCAAGTACAACGACCTTTAAAATTCGAAGAGTATACGAGTAAGGAAAGTATGGAGGTAGAGGAATATTCACGAACTTCATCTTTTATATTATTGTATATAATTAACTCTTGTATTTCT
>NC_087207.1:31914961-31927461 GCF_015104395.2 Macrobrachium nipponense | reverse complement strand
TTTGGGAAGTCGTAAGAAGCGAGAATGGTTCCCGTTGAACTGAAGCTCAACTGGTTCATGTAAGTAAGATAAAGCCCTTGTGATAAATTTGTAATCATTAATGGCACTACACCTACGTCGAGTCGTCGATCCCTGCTACGTAAGAAATGAATGAATCCTCCGTCACAGATTACACCATTTGCCGTTGGTTCAATTCTGAGATGATTAGGTTGAATAACTGAACTGTTTGATGCCTAGAAACGAGATGGGAACACCCTAACCTGAACAGTCAAACTGTTATCAGAAATAAACAAGTGAATCTCATTCGATCTAACAGTGAAGACAAATTTTATAAAGGGTTATTATACCTAGAACTTATTACATCCTAACCTTACTTAACTTGACCCAACCTTGGAGCCTCTGGTCTGGCACTGCTCTGCCACCTCCCTAGAGTAATTGACTTATGGTGGAAACTACCTTTGAGGCACTGTACTTGGTTACATTATAGGATTCTGATTCAGGGATACTCTCTCATACGAGATGAAGAGATGGAGAGGGAAGAGGAATTTCAGATTAGATCCAAAAACAGAGGCTGGATGAAAAGCGAAGGAAGAACAAATACATAGGGTCAAATCACCTACAAGATCAAGAAGTGAAGAAAGTTGCAAATAAATATGAACAAAAAAATCGCTATTGCAAGAGGACAGGATCATGTCGGAATTCTGCCAGAAAAAATTTATAAGAGTTGATATAATAAGGCCGAGAAAAATTTAGCCAAAAAAAAGCTTTTCAACTGTTTTGCCTTCAAATTCTTCAATTTCTCTTTTCAGATGAATATCTTTAAACTCAAACAATTTGGGCGCAGTGGATTTTTATGCCTTTTCGATAAACAAATTTCATATTTGGTAGTGTCATTCATATCAGTATATATCGTACATGCCTAGACCTATGTATGCAGGTATACAAGACGCACACTTATACATAAACCAAAATATGAGTTGGCGTGGAAAAAATAGGGAACTGTGAGAGCAACTAGCTTCATGGAGCAGAATGGTAGCGCTTCACTAATTCTGTATTACGGACGAATGAGCTTCGAGGATAACTGTAGTAAGGAGGTCGAAGTGGGACTCTTAATATTCATAAGATGTTGAAAGCCAATAGTAATGAGCACTTATGAAACCTGGCGAATAAGCGGGAAATGTTAATGAGCAGCGAACGTCAGTGCAAGGAGGATAATGGGGATAAATGGTCTCATGGTACCAGGTGAATTTGTTAGCTTTAAAAATGATCGCCAGGAGAGCTGGTATAGTGATTAGTGTCGTGGAATACCACTTAGATGTCGCGGGTTCGCGTCCCCCACGGGTCGATAACAAATCTCTGGTTCTGCAGCGTGATCAGTTACTGCTGCGGTGTGGGGTCTGTGGTGGGAGGTTGAAACCAACATACTTTGGAAATTTGAGTTTCAAGTCAATGGCCTCTTTGATGTGCTTGTTTCATGTGAATAGGTTTCATCTACTATGTGATGATAATAACAATAATATCAATAATAATAATTAATGCTAATAATTACGAATTAATGATCCAGGGTTGGGGAGGAACAAATTTCGATGAAATCACTAATTGATTGATTGAGTGGGTAATTGGTTAGGACGAGCGACCTGCGTACAATATCAATGGTCATGAACATCATTTTCTTATTGGATTGGATATTTCGGTTGTGAATACAATTTTTCTGGTGGAGAAGGACATTAGTCAGTGAGAAATATTGTTAAGGAAGGTTTGAATTGTTTTGAGGAATATTTGATGAAACGAGCTTAATGGCACGTGTTACGCTGCGCAGGGACTCGACAGTCACCTACCCTACCCCGCCTCACCAGGGGCGGACAAACAGGTTTGCAGGAGGAGGGTGGATGATCCATATCTCACCTATCCTCCCGATCCCCCACCACCTATCCCAGGGCGGATAAACAAGAAAGATCCACTCGGATTTTATTAATAAGGGAGATATATATAATTAGGACAGAGAGTAACTTAAAAGGATGAGATATAAACAATATGCTAAAATGATCACTATAGTTATATAGTTACATAAACACATATTTCAGTACTATAGTAGATTCATATCAAGCGTGCATCTGATGTCTAGGCAAGTCCCTTACGACGCTCCTGATTGACTTTTGATAAGCCAATCACAGGGCTGGAAACTCCCAGTCTCTCTCGAGAGTTCGCATAGGTAGGATCTATGTTCCACCTCTCCTGAGGGATAATTTTGACAGATGTATCCCTCAGGAGAGATGGAACACAGATCCTACCCATGTGAACTCTTGAGAGAGACTGGGAGTTTCCAGCCCTGTGATTGGCTTATCAAAAGTCAATCAGGAGCGTCGTAAGGGACTGGCCTAGACATCAGATGCATGGTTGATGTGAATCTACTATAGAACCTAGGTTGATTTAATGAAGAGATTGGAAAAGTAGAGAAGATCCGAGAAAACAGTAAAAAGGGTAGAAAAGAGGAGAAAAATAGGGAAGGCTGAAAAAAAATTTAAATAAAGATGGACCAAGAGGAAAATCAGATAAAGGGTCTAGCAATACACGAGACGTGAAGGCATTGCCACCATCAATACGAAAGGCTGGCACAACAGCCGGTTTGCTTCATAAAGTAGTAGATTTGGCGTAAGTTCTACGAAGTAAAACTGTCGGATGATTGAGCGGTTTCATAGGGATTTCGGCGGGCACTTTCACGCAACTGCGCAAAGTAACTTTGATTTTCTTTGAAATTGTTTTACCGTATGGTAAGACGTAAGTACTTAAACACTCAAATCTATGTCCTGTATATACAGCCCCCCCCACACACAATACTATATATATATATATATATATAATATATATATATATATATATATATATATATATATATATATATATATATATAGTATATATAACCAGAAAATCAGCAGGGACCACTTAGCAGAGTCACACTGAGTAGATGAAGGAAGGCAGGAAACACACAAGAATTTGACATTAAGGCATGATTTATTCCGACGTTTCGCAATACATTATTGCATCCTCAAGGAATTCTACAATAGATGTATATAAAATGATTTTTAAAAACTTTTGAAAAATTATAGTTATAGATAACAATTACTTTTAATTTTATCATTTTTTGATAATTTTCAACTATTATTTCTTTATATCTATTGTAGAATTACTTGAGGATGCGATAATGTATTGCGAAACTGTCATAATGTCAAATTCCTGTGTGTTTTCCTGCCTGCCTTCATCTATTTCAGTATATATACGTATATATTATATTATATTATATATATACTATAATATTATATTATATTTACTATATATTTATATGGATACATATACATATATAATATAAAGATATATAACACACACACACACCACACACACACACACATATATATATATTATATATATATAATAATAATATAATATATATATATATACTATATATATAATATATTATTATATATATATATATACATTAATATATATATATATATATATATATTATATATATATATATATATATATAGATATGGGCATGTATATACACGTACATACACATACACACACACACGCACACGCACGCACACACACACACACACATATATTATATTATTTACTATATATAGATTTGATCTATTTGTGCATTTATGGACTGAAGATCGCCGAATCTTTATGCATGATTAATCTAGGACTACAAACAGCATGACGAGCGGGACATAATCCTTAGGTAGGCCTATGTGGAAAAAATCAAATTACGACCTACTTCCAGCATTCTCGTTCTGACAGAGACTCTGCCATTCACTTACTCAGGTTCCTGGACAGTTACTCGGCAAACAACGTCTCCATCTGGGGTCTCACTGCGCAGAACGAGCCTAGAAATGGATATGTGCCCGGGTTCTTCTTCAACTGCATGGGGTGGACTGCCGATCAGCAGAGAAAGTGGATCGCCGAGAACCTGGGACCGACCTTGGAAGCCAATGGCTACGGAGATGTTGTGCTTATGATCATGGATGACCAAAGGCTCGATTTGCCTGAGTGGGCTCAAACCGTGCGTTAGATTTTATTTATTTATCTGTTTTTTGTTTTGTTGCAAAGAGTACTTGCACAGGCAACCAAATGCCTTATCGTGTCGAGGCTTGAATAAGAGGTGAGGCTTAGAAGGTAATATTGACCTTTGCCGACAACAGAAGATATTAATAAATATCAAAATTTCGAATGAACCGTCCTAAATTTCATGTCAAGTATTCAAATAATGATAAGTCAGAATTCTATGCTATTCAATCAATCACTGAAACAGGATGACAGGATGAAGTAATATTTCTATCATTCTAAAATCTATAAAGGTCATTAATAGATAACACTTAAGCTCTGACAATTTCCTTAAGTTTGCAAATGGGTAACTATCTTGCGGCGGGATATCGGTTTATACGTACTAGGCCGAACATGCTCCACGTTTTTCAAGTGTTTTAGGTGCCTGTGGACAAATGTCTTGGGCAGTATGTGTCCTAAACCCAACTTTCCTTGAGGTTTAGTGGCCATGTGCTAAAAGGAACGGCCGCAAGCAAGGGTCTTTTGCTTTAAAAGTCTCCAAAGTCAATTTCCTGGAAGCATAAACAACTGTATATCATTTAGTGAAGTCGGGCAAAATCATATCTTTAATTTCCTTTCGCCCTTATCACCAGGTTCTCAACGATCCAATTGCGGCCCAGTATGTCGACGGGATTGCTTTACATTGGTATATGGATCAGTATTTCGAACCCGGACGCCTAACTAGTACCCATGAACTGTATCCGGACTATTTCATTCTGGGGACTGAAGCCTGTGAAGGTATTGGATGATTTTGTGCCCATGGGAGTATCCAGCGCGCATTGTGAAACCATAGCAAATTCTTCAAGTCTTTATTTTTCTCAATGCATACACGTAGCCAATCAATTATATATATATATATATATATATATATATATATATATATACATATATATATATATATATATATATATATATATATATATATATATATTTAATACACATACACACACACACACACACACACACACACACACACAACAAAAATATATATCTATATATATATATATATATATATATATATATATATATAATATATATAGTATAAGTACATGAAATTAGAGAAAATATTCAACCTTTTGAGTATCCGATTCATTAAATGTACTATTTGATCTAAAATCGTCACTGGTTTCGTATTTGGAAGACAGAAGAAGAAAGTGATTTCATGGTATTCTTTATAGCACTACTATGGTTGATACTTGACTTCCTTATGTATCTATATATATATAGTATATATATATATATATATATATATATAAGTATATATATAGATATATGTATATAATATATATATATTATATATATATATATATATATATATATATTTTACTGGACTTCCTGTGTGTGTTTTATATATATATATATATATATATATATATATATATAATATCTATATAATATATATATATATATATATATAATATAGTATATATATATATATACAGGAAGTCCAAGTATCACCATAGTAGTGCTAAGAATACCATGAAATCACTTTCTTCTTCTGTCTTCCAAAATACGAAACCAGTGACGCTTTTAGATCAAATAGTACATTTAATGAATCGGATCCTCAAAAGGTTGACTATTTTCTAAATTTCTAAACTATCAAAGATGAAGCAATTCTTCGTTTTTGTTTTTTTTTTATTCCAGGCAATGGAATATACAAGAAGCCAATCATGCTTGGATCTTGGGAGAGGCTGGAAAGTTATGCTCACGATATTATTGTCGTAAGTATTTTAGGAAGTGTTCCATGCTAAATAATGGTTGTGGATAAGGCGATATTGCAAAAATGACAGGGATTATAAAAGTAGTTCTCGTAGAAAAACAATGAATTAAACGATAATGAAGAAACTACATCAACAAATGTCTACTTGTGATAAAATAAAAATATCACGATTTATGATATTTCGGGAATACGAAAAAGTAGAAATATAGATGGAAGCAAAACGACATTAAAAACTGCACAACAAAAAGGACAACAGTAATCTAGGAATTGAAGCACAAAATTTTTAAAAACTGCACAACAACAACAACAAAAACAACAATAATCTAGAAATGGAATCACAACAGTTTTAAAAATTGCACAACCAAAAGATCAACAGTAATATAGAAATGGAAGAAAAAAAATACACAACAGAAAGAACTGCAATAATCTAGAAATGGAAACACTCAGTTGTTTACTGGTGATGTTGCAGGAAAGTCTGAGTAAACAATTATTTACCTGAGAGCTTTCAAGAGTCTGCACAGCTCTCGTCTTCAGCCTTTCCGGATTCACGTATGATCAGTTATTACAGTAAAAGAAATCAGCAGACAGTAACACGCAAAATATTGAGATACATTCCTACCTCAAATCACGATCGAAGCCATGATCGTTTGGCTAAGAGATAATAATAATAATAATAATATAATAATAATAATAATAATAATAATAATAATAATAATAAATAATCATAATAATAATAATCAATAATAAAAATCATATTGAGAAACCAAACATGTAAATGAACAAATATTAAAAGATAAATCTGTACAGATTTATCTTTAAATATATGGATATATACATAAATGTGGATCTGTTTCCCCATTTCAAGACTCATCCTACTATAATAATAATAATAATAATAATAATAATAATAATAATAATAATAATAATAATAATAATAATAATAATAATACTTTGATATACCAGAAGTTTCTATTTACAGAAAAAACATAATAACATGCTTTTATATTACAGTGCAAATAAAATAACACCATTATTGATAATAACAATACAGACTACTACTACATAACTTGCTGACTAACCCTGTATCTTAACCCATCACCAGGACATGAACCACTGGGTGACAGGTTGGACCGACTGGAACATAGCCCTCGACACTGGAGGTGGTCCCAACTGGAGTGAAAATTTCGTCGACTCCCCAATCATTGTCAATAAGGTAAAGGACACAGAACAGTTATTGCCTTTGTTACTTTGATCAGGTAAAGGACATTAATCAGGTTTTCATTGGGTAGAGAACAGAAAACAGTTCTTATTTCTTTAGCCACGTTGATCAGGTAAAGGACATTAATCAGTTTTCATTTTTTGCGGACTTTCATTTGGTAGAGAACAGAAAACAGTTCTTATTTCCTTAGCCATGTTGATCAGGTAAAGGACATTAATCAGGTTTCATTTTTTGCGGACTTTCATTTGGTAGAGAACAGAAAACAGTTCTTATTTCCTTAGCCACGTTGATCAGGTAAAGGACATTAATCAGGTCTCATTTTTTGTGGACTTTCATTGGGTAGAGAACAGGAAACAGTTCTTATTTCTTTAGCCACGTTGATCAGGTAAAGGAAATTAATCAGGTTGCATTTTTTTGTGAACTTCTATTTGGTAGTAAACAGAAAACACTTCTTATTTCTTTAGCCACGTTGATCAGGAAAAGGACATTAACAAGGTTTCATTTTTTTGTGAACTTCTATTTGGTAGAAAACAGAAAACAGTTCTTAGTTTCTTAGCCACGTTGATCAGGTAAAGGGCAAAAAAGAAAAAAAGCTCATATTTCTTGTCCCCCCTTGATAAAGAGAAAAAAAAACAGCTCCTATTCTGATCCTAGTTTGATTAAGTAAGGTGCAATAACCAGTTCCAGTTACAAATGACACTTTGTTGAAGTAAGAGTCATGGAAAATAAACAGCTCCTATTTTTGTAAATACTTTGATCAAGTAGCGGCATTAACCAGCTCCTGTCGCTTTTATAACCTTGACTAAGTAAGCGATAATAAATGGATCCTATTTTTTTTATTATTGTTACTTTGGCTTCTTAATGAATAAGAAGCAACTCTTACTTCTTTTATTGCTTTGATTAGGTAAAGAACAATAGACAGACTCAACTGTTTATGACACTCTGATATATACGAGTAAAAGCGAAACTTTAAGAGAAATGGCATGGAATGCTTATTTATGAACCTTAAAATGGGATGAATTCAAGAATAATTCTATGTTCTAGAGAAGAATCACAGGGAAATTTATTTCGCATGCTCAGTGATCACATTCATTATTCATATCCAACTCTGTGAAAAAGCAAAGCTTAGGGGTGGACCTAAACTCTTGTATTTCCATTGAGGAGTCAGAGATGTGTATTTCTGGTGATAGAAGTTCATTCTCGACGTGGTTCGGAAATCACGTAAAGCCGTAGGTCCCGTTGCTGAATAACCACTGGTTCCATTCAACGTGAAAACACCATACAAAAAACAAACAATATAAACTCTTATATTAACGCAAGTGGATCGGAATTCGGAGTGCTAACAGAAAGATATCGATTCTTCCTCCTAAATCTGTAAGAATAATAAAACAATAATTATGTCTTATAAGTCTCGCTTCTTTTAATACTCGGCGACTTTTGGTAGGCCATATAGGACACCAGTGTTACAACCAGAGGCATACAAACATACATAAGTAGTTTACCAAAAATTCACATGGAAAATATTCCCTAAAATCCAATTCTCTCTATTATATTTCAGACATCAGACGAATTTTACAAGAACCCGATGTTCTACGCAATGGGTCACTTCTCCAAATTCGTCAAAGAAGGGGCACTAAGAATACATATGATTTCCCAGGACCCACAAGGACTCGAAGCCACAGCTTTTCAGAATCCAGATCTGACAAAGGTCATTGTTATTCTAAATAGGTAAGGCACATGTGATATTTGGCGATTTTTCGTTTAATCTGTAGTTGTTTTTCTGTATGAAGATAGTTGTGAGAGGCAATTATATTCTAGATAAACGAATTAATAAGTATATAGATAAAAGCGAGAAAAGGAAAAGAGGAGCTTATAAAAAACAAGTAAATAATGAGCTGAAGTTTCTTCGGCGCAATCGAGTTTTCTGTACAGCGTACAATGCAGTATGCGATTCTCGATGTGCTGTAATATGAAAATCTCAGTCACGACCGGGTAGCGCTCAGTTGCTCCTCAGATGCGTCGGCGGTGCCAGACACACGTTCCATGGCTAAATTTAACCTTAAATAAAACAAACTCTACTGAGGCTAGAGGGTTGAAATTTGGCAATTTAGATGATTGGAGGTGAATGATCAACATACCAACCAATTTGCAGCCCTCTAGCATCAGTAGTTTTTTAGATCAGAGAGAGAGATTTGAATTTACATTGACTTGCATCATTTATTGTTGCTTATCAGTATTTCAACTTTTTCTATAGTATCATCATTAGTATTATGAATATGAATAAGCAAAGAAAAAGGAAAAAAATATATACAAAAGAAATGGCATAATTATATCCTGAAAGAAAGATGATGAAAATAAGTTCAGGAATAAAATTTCATGATAATATTACTACAATATAAAATAATTATCCTAATTTGCCTTACTTCTTTTACTTATGTCTTTCTGTTAAATGCATTTTATTACTGAAGAAAGATATATTTCAGCTTGTCACAAATTATCTCATGCTTCTGCCAAATCAGCCTTATAAAAGACTTACTTACAGTTCATGGAATAAAGAGATGAAAATGTTGTAGGCACCAGACAGACAAATTTGAAGTCCCAATGTAATATATTATAATCTACCATTCATGTTTTCAGCATAACAATCAACATATAGGAAAACACATGATTCAATTACGCATTTTCTATAATGTTGTTGAATATATTCATAGTTTGTAAAAAAAAAAAAAAAAAAAAAAAAAAAAAAAAAAAAAGGCGTGATCCGACCTTCCACTTACTTTTGGCGCTTGC
The DNA here is from genome assembly GCF_015104395.2 of Macrobrachium nipponense. Lineage (NCBI taxonomy): Eukaryota > Metazoa > Arthropoda > Malacostraca > Decapoda > Palaemonidae > Macrobrachium > Macrobrachium nipponense. The sequence goes on along the minus strand of NC_087207.1, from coordinate 31,917,625 downwards.
TAAAATCTATGGTCAAATAGAGCGTTGTTTCATCAACGAAAATTAAAATAAGATACGCTATATTTTATCAGAAATAATTGTTCTGTACTGCTTAACACACACATTATTTATTTTTTACTTTTTCATTCTGAAAAATAAATCATAAATATCCTATCCTAAAGTTCTTGTAAATTGAACTCAACGCGAAACATCTTTGCCAGAATTTTTTTAGGCTTTTCCATAGGGCTTTCCTACGCCCTCCCCCCCCTCCCCCCCCCCCCCCCCCCCCCCCCCCGCGCCCCACCCCACAAACAACAACATCAACAACAAAGTAGCTTGTAGGTTTACTCCCTGAGTAAGCAAAATGTGATAGCGATAATTCAAATTATTTTGCTTCGAAATATTCTTAACGATTCTATTTTAAGCAATCTCTAAAAAGAACGCGATCTATTTTTTTTTTTAGGTCTAAGAGAGCATTCAAAGTGAATGTAAAAGTGAAAAGTAGAGGAATCATGTCTTTATCAGTTGGTCCACGATCACTGCACACCGCCATCTTTAAGTGAACAAAAGAAGGTCTAGCAAAAGAGATGGTGATAACTTACGGTAATGCTCGTATAAATGTGGACGAATAAGCTCAAGGAGAATATTTATCAAAATTCTAGGTAGTGATTGTAGTCTCAGAGATTCAATAAAGCAATTAAAACACAGCTTTATTATTTTCCTCTTATGTGCAAAACAAATGATGGAATAAATGTTTTATCTAAACAGAACAGCATTGAAAGAAAAACGTTCACTAAGATTTAGGTGATAAATATTCATACCGCATGACACTTGCATACGTATGGTTTTTAATTCAGATATATCTTCTATAATTTATAGATTATACATTGCATATTATAGAAACTAAATACGTATGTAGCAATATATGCAATTATGCATGTAGTAATATGTGTACAAATTACATGCAAATTCGGGGAAATCAAGTTCAGGTCATGAATTCTTTGTCGACGGGATATGATACCTTTGCAAAGAAACGCAAATTAAGCCTGTATTAATCAAAATATATAATGATTTTATAAACTGACCACACTTTGCTGTTATCTCTGTCTATCTTCCTATTTACACACATATACATTGTATATATATATATATATATATATATATATATATATATATATATATATATATATGTATATATATATTTCCATACCTCCTAATGGTCAAACTGGTTCACACCCGAAAGGAATTAAAAATAATAAGTGTATTTGCCCTGATCAAGACAGATGTACCCTTTGAATCTAAGTTATTCCCAAGATAAAGTAAGGAATTCAATATTGGCTTGTGTTTGTGGCCTAGTATTTGAAACTACGGTATGAAAAGTGAAATGTGTATAAATGTGGAGTGTATATATATATGGTTATATATATATATATATATATTATATATATATCTATATATATATATATATAATATGTATGTGTATATATATATATATATATATATATATATATATATTATTATATATATATATATATATATATATATATTATATATATATATATATATATATTATTATATATATATATATATATATATGTGTGTGTGTGTGTGTGTGTGTGTATAAATTCATGCATATATGTATATTTATGTATATATAAATGTATTCATACACACACACACACAATATAACACGAAGAAACACGTGCTTGAGAATATCACAAATTCCACGTAAAAAGGTGAGGGAAAACCGGACTTTGAATAAGCACTTTCGTAGTTTGTTCTACATTTTCAAGTTCACACTGAATACAAAAGAAGTTGACAGACCTTTATATACAGAAAAACTAAAAGGGGATGCTAAACAAATCAAGGTGTCAACATTTTCCAGTATGCATCTTGGAACTCTTAGAATTTGTAGTCCTGAATTTTTGAAAGATGAGTTTACAATTATTGATAAAATAAGAGATTCTTTATGTTACCCGCCATATTTTTTGTAACTTTGTAAAAATAAAGGAAAAAAAGACATTACAATCCAACCAGTGTTGACAAAGAATTTAAGAATATTCTCTCTGCACCATTTCATCCTAATTTCATTCTTGATGTATCCATTTTAAAAACTATATATATTAGTATTTAAATATATAATAATATTTTGAGAAATAAACTGATTTAGAATAGCCTGCCAAATTCAAACAATATTGTATACAGTATTCCTTGTAAAGAATGTAATAAGATTTATATTGGTCAAACATCAAAAGAACTAAAAATGAGATGCTCTCTGCACAAATATGCCAAATCAAGAGGTTTAGCAAATAATGGCATTGTGAATCATTGGCTTAAGACAGGCCATGCTATTAAGCGGGATAATTCCTCGATAATCTGCAAGGTCAAAGATCACCGCAAAAGGAATCTGTTGGAGTCCATTTTTATTGAATCCACGTCAACAAGGAATTTAAATCTCCATCCTGGATTGTCCATTGATCCTCTTTCGTTTTCTCTTTTGCTTAAAGAACGCTCCACCCAGATTAACAAGCTGTAACCCAAAACCCTTCCCCTTTTCTTTTGGTGTATATGGTCTGTCAACTTTTATTGTATTCAGTGTGTACTTGAAAATGTAGAATAAACTACGAAAGATCCTGTTCAAAGTCTCGGTTTTCACTCACCTTCTTACGGTAATTTTGTGACATA
>NC_087207.1:31862461-31909961 GCF_015104395.2 Macrobrachium nipponense | reverse complement strand
AATGATTGTTATTAGTTCATTCTCATTAATATGTATATTGTGAAATTGGTAACTATACTTTAGTACATTGTGAGTTAATGATCTTGGAGGATCTAAAAAATGTACTAGCTATAAGGTATGGCTTATTAAGTATTGCACTGTAATTATTTAAATTGTGAACTTATTGTTTTGGATTAATAATATCATTTGATGCTAAACACTTTATTTCTAACCCGAAGAAAAACCTTCATATTATGCAGTATGCCAAGAAGTCTGATTTGTTGGCTTTAGCCATTGCTATTAAGATTGGTGTACCGACAGGAGCTGTGAAAAAAGATATCTTAGGTCTAATCCTGAATTGCCTGATAAACAAAAATATAAATTCACAAGATGTGAAACAATATTGGCCCTTAACTATAATAAATAAGGAAGATTCGGCTGTAGAAGTTTTAAAATTCCAGATAGAATTGGAGAAAATAAAATTAGATAAAGAATGCACAGCATAAAGGCTAATTCAAGCAGAATTACAGAAAGAACGGGAGTATGTAGAGCTAAAGAAGTTAAAACTAGATATATCAGAGAATAAAAATAGAATCGGTAGAGAGACTAATTCAGGCAGAATTAAAGAAAATGAGCTAGCTAAGGCAGAAGTAGAGAAAGAACGTCAGCTATCTAAGATAAAATTGTAAGAAAAACAGGAGAAGGATATTCCTGAACTCTTTCAATGTCTCTAGGGTCAAGAAACTTAAGCCCCGTCCACACGACGGGCAAATGTCCGGCAGGCACTCTGATTTGCCCGGAATTCTCTCGCTTTGAAACAGTGTTACCAGATCAAACAGCCCAATTAACATTTGCTTCAACGATCAGGAATATAATCAAGAGTTCACGCAACCATTAGCAACTGTTTGTAATCTGGTTTTACTTCTTACACTTCATGTACAACCTTCTACCTAAAGGAAGGAGAGAGAGAGAGAGAGAGAGAGAGAGAGAGAGAGAGAGAGAGAGAGAGAGAGAGAGAGAGGGATAATATATATAACCTTCCCTTCAGTTAGCAAAATCCTAGTGCTTCATATCAGTATATACTAAAAGTAACAAAAGCAGGAAAAGTTACCAGCAAACTTGCATCCCTGAACGTGTCAAAATCGTTTGTCATCTGTCACTCAATATTTCTACATTACGTAACATCGAAAAATGTAAACAACACATTGATGGCTTCTGGATTCCGTGTCAAGGCTAAAGGTTTGGTTAATCCATGTCAATAATTTCTCCATAAGAAGGGTTACAGTAAGTCCCCTGACCTTATTCATGTGAACAAATAGTACACATACATACGTAGACAGAAAAAACACATATGCATACATACATGTGTGTGCAAAACATACACATAGGCATATAAGTGTGTTTATCATTAAGTAACGGAATTATCCGGATTTCATTATTTTCCAGTTTTGTCAAGTTACAAGTATATAGCTTCTCTGCTTGTTCATTGGATGATGTACATTAACAGACATTACTATACGCATTTTCCATACAACATCCTAATTAATGACTACATTTACTATATTTCGTCAATCCCAACCAAGATTCTCCATCAGTTTTGGAAAAGCTAAGAACAAAATGGAAGGGGAAAGTGTTGTGTACATAACACTCTGACCTGAAGATTAAGATGATTTGCTTTAACCTGACATTTTATTTTACCAGTATAGCTTCGTCACTTCACCTCATACCACAGAGAATTGGGAACAGTGTCTGCCTGCCGGGCATTTGCCCGTCGTGTGGACGGGGCTTTACCTGTGTTTAACGAACAAGAACCTGAAAATTTCTTTGTGGTGTTTGAAGAAACTGCCAAGACCTTAGCATGGCCTAAGGATAAATGGGTACTGATAATTAGAAGTTCTTTCACAGGACAAGCAGAGCATATTGCAACTCAGATGATTTCTGAGAATGATTATGATATTTTGAAAAAGGCTATTTTAGATGCTTATTCTGTTGGTAATCTGAAGATAAAGCAGTTACAGAAAAGGTTGTACAAGGTAGGTATTAGTAACTTTGAAGGTTTGAAGTCTCTCCTGTTGTTAGAAAAATTCCTGCTCAAGATACCAATTAACATTGCTATCTACATTAAGGAACGAGGAGCAAAGAAACCCAAGGAAGCAGCTTTGTTGGCGGATGAATACTCCTTAATTCATAAAGGACACCATAAACAGAAAACTTTCGTCGATAATAAGGTATGTTCATTTTGTAAGGAACGTGGACATTTAATTCAAGATTGTCCTAAACTTTTATGTAAAAGTTCTCACCAACAAACTCCTCCTAAAACAAACTCTTCACCTAATACTGGGAAAAATGATAAATGTAAACCAACTGAACATAAGACAATGCATTGTGCAATCAAGGAAGATGGTTTTGATTACTTCAAGTGTCAGGGTAAGATAAAAGACAAACCTGTTACAATTCTTCATGATTCAGCATAAAGTAAAACTATTGTAAGTTCTAATATGAAATCCTTTATTACTCCCACAAACAGGTTCATCACAGTTCCGGATCTTACAAGTGAATCGGTACTTCCCCTTGTAACAATTTCTTTAACTAGTCCTTATACTGATGGAATAGTGGAAGTTCCCTACTTGGATAAGGAATTCCCTTGCAAAGAGGTGAACATTTTGATGGGTAATGATTTGGCCAAAGGTAAGGTACATATCAATCTGGTAATACAATCTCCTGAAACATATGTTGAGGCCCAGTGTAACATCGTAATTAGGTCACAAGCATCTCGAGGAGGATCTAAGAGTGGTGTCATACCCAGTAAATCTGTCCCTAGCAAGTTAAGTAAGGCAACTGACATGCTTAATATTCCTGCTGAAGATTTTGAGAAAGCACAAAAAGTAGATGATTCTATTCAACAGTTGTTTGAGAAGGTTAGAGACAGATCAGACGAAGAGTGTAAAACTTCTTACTTTATCTAAAAAATAAAGAACTTATGAGACATTACAGATCTCCTATGTCTTTTCAGGATAACTGGCGTGATAAATTCCAGCCAGTGGTACCTAAGGTATACGTACCGACTATCTTTGTTGGACTTCTACCATCTTGGAATAACCAAAACATACCAATGACTAGCAGATGATTTCTACTGGCTTGGAATGAAGAAAGATGTCCAAGATTTTGTGAAAGCTTGTGTCACTTGCCAAAATGTAGGTAAAACTAACCAGACAATACCTCCAGCACCTCTCATACCTATTTCTGTACCAAAGGAGCCCTTCTCTAAAGTCATTATTGAAGACTAGAAAAGGTAACGAATAAATTTTAACTTTAATGTGTCCAACTACTCTTTTTCCCATGGCTGTTCAGTTAAAAATATTTCTGCTAAGGTAATTATTAAACAGTTGCTTAATATTTTTACTGTATTTGGATTTCCAGCAGAAGTACAATGTGATCAGGGAACTAATGTGATCAGGGAACTAACGTCATGAGTAAGGTATTTCAGGAAGTGTTAACTACATTTAATCTGAAACAGGTAATAGTTACTGCATATCACCCTCAAACTAATGGAGCATTAAAGAGATCCCATCAAACTGTAAAATCTCTAATCAGGAATTGTTTCCAGTACAGGTAATGACTGGGATGAAGAGCTAAATATGCTCATGTATGTACTACGAAACGTCAAGAACGAGTCTACTGATGTTAGTAGTTTCAAACTAATGTTTGGAAGAAAACCTAGAACTTTGCTGACGGCTGTAAAAGAAAGAATCCTGAAACAAAGTGAAGAGGAAGAATGATTTAATGCTCCAAAATTTATTGCCACATTCAAGAGCAACTTGTCTAAAATACAGGAATTTGTCCAGAACAACCTACAGATATCTCGAGTAGGAATGCAATTCATTCATGATTAAAAATCTAAGGTAAGAATTTTCCAAGTTGGTGATGAAGTGTTGTTGTACCATCCTATTGTGGGTATCCCTTTAATAGAAAAGTACATGGGACCTTACACCATTTCTAAGCAAGTATCAAAGGTGAATTATGTGATAAATACACCTGATCGTCTTAAGAAAACTCAGATGGTTGATGTTAATTTGTTGAAACCCTTCATAAGAAAAACTCTGGAGGTATATAATTCAGTAATTTAACAACAAAAACCTGAGCCTTCCTTTGGTATTGAATCTGACGAGAATTCTGACTTCACTGTAAGTGATGAAGTAATTATGTCTAGGGAGGATTAAAATAATTCTAGCTGGTTACTCCTAGTGTTTCACCTTTGGCATCCCCATGCATATTGGTACCAAAACCTAATGGAAAGTTCCGGATGTGTACTGATTACCGGAAAGTTAATGCAGCTACTATTAAAGATTCTTTCCCCTTACCTAGAATTTTAGACATCATTGATATTGTCAGTAATGCAACCTTTCTCACAAATTGATTTAATGAAAGGATACTACCAAACAGAACTTACTGACAGAGCTAAAGAAATCTCCAGCTTCATTACCCCCTTTGGATTGTATTCATACAATGTTATGCCATTTGGTATGTTTATTGCTCCTTCAACATTCCAACGAATAATGCAATCTGTACTCCAAGGCATAGAGGGAGTCCATGTCTATCTGGATGATATTGTTGTTACATCAAAAACATGGGTAGAACATCATAAGAAGCTTGAACAACTATTCAAGAGATTTAGGTCGGCATATCTCACAGTCAACCTGGGAAAAAGCAACTTTGGTAAAGCAACGGTAACATACCTCGGACACACTATTGGAAATGGTAAGGTACTTCCAAAACAAGTTAATATCCAAGCCATCATTGACTATCTTGTGACCAGTAACAAAAAGTCATTGCGCACATTTTTAGGAATGACTGGGTTCTATTCTAGGTTTTGTCCTAACTATTCTCAGATAACAGGACCTCTATTTGTTCTAACCTCTTCTAAAACAATTTTAAATGGACAGATCAGCATCAAACCATCTTTAACCAATTAAAAACCTTCCTCATAAATTATCCAATTTTAAGAGCTCCTAACTTAGACCAACTTTTCTTTCTCTAAGTGAACGCTATTAATCATGGATACGGTAGTGTCTTACTCCACACCATCCAGGAGGACTTGGGAGATGTGCCACCCTTCGACCACCTGTTCCCGATCTGCTACCACTCAGGAAGTTTTACAGGTGCTCAAATCAGGTGGCCCACCATCGAAAAGGAACTGTTCAGCATTGTAGATGCTATCCTACACTTTAAACCATATGTGGAAGGCCAACACCAGACTGTCATCTACTCTGACCATTTGCCTTTATGTTCTTAGGAAAGAGCTAAATTCACCAACCTAAAACTTTTCAGATGGTCTTAAATCCTTTCTGCAGCCAAAGCAAAAATAGTTCGAATAAAAGGAGCCAATAATATCCTAGCTGATGCCCTATAGAGAATGGAAGAGTAATAATGTAAACTTTTTGTCAATTTTTCTACATGTAGCGGATTCTTAACACCCGCTGAATATGAGGATCTGCTACCCTCTTTTTAAGAATTCTTTCGTCCGCTATTCTGCCAACTATCTTCAGCGCCATCTAGGAATTGCTGTAGTCCCTACACTTTACGCCATTTATTGACTACTGAAGATAACTTATCTTTTTAAAACTCCAGTATCACCGCCTGGGACATTCATCCATGGAATTTTTGTGTTGTTTCTTGTAAATTAGAATCCTTTGTTTAAAATATGTTTACTTCAGATGTAAATCGTACGTCCAGAGTTGAGTCTGGTTTACTGCTTGCTTATGTTTGGTTATCTTCTTCATTACTACTTGTTTGGAGTTAAGTGTTGTAAATAATATGTAAGTACTTTATATATTATATTTAATATCGTTTACATGATGTGTTTTCTACACCCTGATTACAGTGTATTTGTTTGAAAAGTATATTACCATCTCACATTTAGCTGTGAAGTATAATGTGTGTGAAAATCACTGAATAATCTTTTTTATGTGTCATTCTTGAATCAGTGATTGTGAACAAAGACATTTGCCATTACATCTGGCATCAGGTTAAATTAAGGAAGAATAATTAAAATTAAGGAACGCACAATATATATATATATATATACTATATATTATATATATATAAACTAAATATATATATATATAATATATATATATATATATATATATATACACACACACATATATATATATATATATATATATCTATATATATATATATATATATATATATGTATATCTATTATATATATAATATATATATATATATATATATATATATATATATATATATATATATATATTATACATACATACATACATGTGTGAATAAATAAAGGTAAGGCCGGCGGAAAATGAAGTAGCGAGAGCTGTCGAGATCTTTCGGTTCTTAACGAACAAAGAGAAACACAGTTCAGGTAAACATATACAAACGGACATGTGTATGCGTGCGTGTACAGAAACCATGTGTATGTTGGTGGAGCCTAACGTCTACAGTCCTTTATGCACATTATAATCAAGTAGGACATCACAATTTATCTCAGACTAATTTCCTAACCTTACCTAAAAACATTGCGTTGACGTTACTGATTAACTTTATTGACTAGGTCCTATAACACACTACCTACGATAAATCCCACGGTTTACTGCTGTAATCATTTGGCGACTTGAGGGCAAATGTATAGTAACTCCTATGACTGGTTTGTATGAAGATAATAAAAAAAAATAAAAGCTTCTCTCCGTTTCTTAATCCTGACTAATGAAATCCCTCTTGCTTCTATTCTTGAGAGGAATGATGTATTCTTTTGAATAATATGCTGTTGCTCCCTATTCCCGTGATCTTCTAATGTAGAAAAATATATAAAAGTTAATCCTTCTTTTCTGTTCGTGGTCATTTCTAGATTACAGACTAGGGACTAGATCTGTATGGATAGTTTTCAACATTAAGGTCAAAGTTAGCCATGATTGTGCGTCTGCACCGTTTTAGGTACCAGCAACACAGGCCACCACCGGGCCGTGGCTGAGAATTTCATAAGATGTACAGAAAACTCGATTGTGCCTAAGTTTCTTCTGCTCATTTTTTACTAGTTTTATTTTGATTATGACAAAGACTCACGGATGTCGTCCGAAACAAAATATTTTGCTCTCGTCTCAACTTATCTACAGTCGTTGGGATCGTATGAAAATTAAGGAAAACTCATTTTATATCTACACCACTAACAGATATATATAAAAAAAACTTCTTTTTTAACTGGCATTTCTTCGGTATTTTAAAACAAGTTCATTTATCGAGAAAAAATAAGCCTTCGTGAAACAACGGAGGATAATGATGCTATCATAGACTAATAAGAGTGACACAGAGTGCATGGTTACCACACAATTAATGGACCACTTAGTTTCACTGATTTGACTCTTGCTCGCCTGTCTATATTTCATGTGTGGGAACAAGGACCTATTTCCCCTCTGGCCCACAATAAATCCATACGTCTACTTTATAAGTTCTTTCAATTTTGTAAAGTACATATGGAACAATTATATGTGTGTGATGTATGTACGTATTTGTGTGTGTGCGTTTATACAGGCCTATGTGTACGCTGGTAGAGCCTAACCTTTCATTAAAGGCCTTTGTACACAAAATAATCACGTAAGACATAACAGAATATCTCAATCTAGTTTTCTATTTTTATCTAAAAAACATTAAGTTGACGTTACTTATTAACCTTACTGGGCAAGTCCTATAACCCACTACCTACGGTAAGTGCCACGATTTAGTGCAACAATGATTTGGCGGCTTGAAGGGTAAATGTACAGTAATTCCTATGACTGGTCTGTATGGCTGGTTTTAATCATTGAAGGGCACAAACTCTTTATTTGTCTTACCCAGTTCATTGAGTTTTGATGACATAGAGCAAACTCGAAACAAATACGTAGACCCGTTGAAATTTTTCCAGCAATAATTTTACACGTTTTCAAAACTTATAGATAGCTTTAAAGCTGCCGATTATGAGATGAAATTGAATAAAGAAATATATTCGTTTAACGAATAATAAGATTCTTCTGTCCAACCTCTCGGTTATCAATCTTCAGAAATTTTAACGAAGATAGACTATTTCCATAAAGTTTCTGTCTTTTATATTAAAAGTCGGAATAAACTATACGGCAGTTTTGATATATTGACAGCTTATTTGTTTCCTTGAAAATTTAATTGGTTGGCAGTAACTTATTTGGATAATTGTTGCATAGCTTAGTATGCAATACTAAATTTTTGGTAAATTATGACATTACTTGCTGCTAAAAAAAATCAGAAGAAAAAATAAATAGTGTTTCTCACTGGTTTCGTATTATTGAAGAGACTTAAGATCAGCTTGCAACTAAAGTGAAGATAGCCTTTTAGCATGTTTTCGGTATACCACAGACACGAAAACCAAACATTCATAAATGAGGTCTTTGACGCTTCTACTGCTTTGGAAACGACCAATGCTTCAGAAGTAGCAATGGTACCAAGTACACTCCCAAGCCCTTATTTATGTATATAATAGGGAAGTAATTATTTCCAGTTCTTATTTTGACTAAGGAAGTGTCTTATCTCGTAGCTCATTTTATTAGTTTTCTGTAAAGGAAAAGTAAAACTTGAGATGGCTTTGTCTGTCCGCCAGCATTTTTTCTGTCCGCAATTTTCTGTCCGCCCTCAGATCTTAAAAACTACTGAGGCTAGAAGGATGCAAATTGGTATGTTGATCATCCACCCTCGAATCATCAAACGTACCAAATTGGCGGCCTGTAGACTCAGTAGTTTTTTAAAATTTTTTTACTTATTTAAGGTTAAATTTAGCCAATGATCGTTTGTCTGGTAATGCTATAGGGCAGGCCACCATTGGGCCATGGCTGAAAGTTTTATGAGCCGCGGCTCATACAGCATAGTAAGCTGTACAGAAAACTCTATTACGCCGGAAAAACTTCGGCACATTCTTTACTTGTTTAGATAAAATAAAAACTACTGAGGCTAGAGGGCTGCAATTTGCCATGTTTGATGACTGGCGGGTGGCTGAAGAACATACCAATTTGCAGCCCTCTAGCCGCGATACTTTTTAAGATCTGAGGGCTGACAGAAAAAGTGCGGAAGGACAGACAGTTTTCTTTTACAAATAACGAATACCAAAGATGTAGTAAATAAATAATCTCAAATTCTTCTACCGAGGTACGTGAATCCAGCTCATTTCCGGCCAATGGATTCACGAGCAGACCACAGCATATCTTACTCAATACCCACAGTGAAACTGACAAAAAAATTGTTATTATTTTTTGCAACATAAATCATTTATTCCTTTAGAAGTTCCGAATAAAAATATATACAACTTTTCATGTATCGAAATATAATCGAGATTTCACACAATAGGAATCGGCTTCCACGTGTACCCAATTCAGTCGGAGACCTGTGCAATGTAGTACATATAATGGTACTGGTACAATGTCCCGGATAACAACTTCAATACCAGCTTTGTGCCGTAACACTGTACAGTAGAACATCCATATTTTTCGATTGCAATTTATGTTTTTGCCCGTCAATAATGCGGCCTATTTTTGTCTTCATAAATCTGGTATATCTATGGGAGCAGGATACCTGGGACATTTCTATTTACATGATTATTTTCATATCCCGGATGCTCATGTCTGAACTGCAATATGTATATCTATATCTATCTATCTATCTATCTATCTATCTATCTATCTATATATATTATATAATATATATATATATATATAGATAGATAGATAGATAGATAGATAGATAGATAGATAGATAGATATAGATATATATTGCAGTTCAGACATGAGTATCCAGGAAATGAAAATGTATATATGATATATAGATATATGTATATATATATATATATATATATATATATATATATATATATACATATATATATATATCATATATACATTTTCATTTCCTGGATACTCATGTCTGAACTGCAATATATATATCTATATCTATCTATCTACCTATCTATCTATCTATATATATATATATATATATATATATATATATATATATATATATATATATATATATATATATATATACTATATTATAAAGGCGAAAGCCATTGAAGAAAAGTGAAATAATAGAGTTCCGGTTCAACGCCTTTCGGGCTTCTTGTTTTTTTTTTGAACTGACTGATATAAATATGAAAGTAAGTTTACAAAGAAAGCTCGTATGAATAATATATAGGGATTATAAAGGAAAATATAACAACACACTTAAAGGAATGCTAATAAAGAATGGCTCTAAGGAAAGCAACAACAATATATAAAATTCCATATTTGGACTGCCTCTGTTCTTATATCGACCAATTTAGCAAGGATTTAAAAGTAAGAATTGAACAGCATAAGTATTCTGTCAAAACAGGACAAACATCCAATGCAACATTCATTCATCCAGGATACATTGGACTGACGGCAGTTCTGCAATCGCTAAATCAAAACATGTCTTTTCATGAAATCTCTTAGAATCCGCAGTTATGCAACTTACTTCCAATTGTAATTCGAACCTTAGCTCTGGCTTGTATGATTTGGTCCCTTGTATAAGTCAAATATTTAAGAATGATCTAAAAGGCAAAACACTGACGTAATTACAAATTAGTTTCCTTGGAGATATTTTCTTTGTATCTGTATGTATATGTGTTTTGTAAAAATTTCCACTTTACGGCACAAATTTTCTTTTTATTGTTTAGCAAAATGAGATTTATTGAATTGTATTTTTATAACTTTTTTGTGGTCAGTCATCGCCTTGAATCATATTCTATTTTATTTTACCTTGCTTCTGAGCAGTTGGAATTAATCTTATGTAAACCTCTCAAATTGTACCCGTTTTGAGTAGTAAGTTTACAAATAAAGCTCATATAAATGACAGATAGGGTTTATAAAAGAAAATATGTTCCTTGAATCCAACAGACCTGGAAAATTAGTAGACCTACTCAAAACGGGTACAATTTCAGAGGTTTACATAAGATTAAGTCCAACTGCTCAGAAGCAAGGGCAAGAAAAATAGAATAGCACTCAGGGCGATGACTGACCACAAAAAAGTAATAAAAATACAATTCAATAAATCTCATTTTTCTAAGCAATGAAAAGAAAATTTTTGCCGTAAAGTGGAAATTTTTACAAAACACATATACATACAGATACAAAGAAAATATCTTTAAGGAAACTAATTTGTAATTAAGTGTTCATTTATATACGTACTTTCAACGTAGTATTACCATTTTTTCCGTTTATTAATACCGTGATTCTCTTTGTAGTGCAAATTCTTTTATTTTTTACCCTTGAGCATGTGACACGTGCCATGAAATGTCGGTAATAAATTTTAATTTATAAGGATGGAAGTCTTCGTTTCCTTTCTTCTTTGGGGATGTGTATGTTTGGCTATATATATATATATATATATATAGATAGATAATATATATATATAGATATATATATATATATATATAATATATATAGATATATGATTATTATTATATATATATATATATATATATATATATATATATATGCCACGAAGGAAAAATAAACGATGGAGTAACTGCGAGACCTCTCGACGTTTCCACGTCCTTTACTGAGCAGAACTGACATACATGCTGGAAAAGACAAAACAAGAAGATTCGTATAACTGACAGATAGGGATTATAAAGAGATTAGTACCTAGAATCCGACACACCTGGAAGAAGAGTAACCTTCCCAAACAAGCATAAACAATGAGTGCCATTAAAAGTTTAAGATAACCATCTCAGATACAAGGACCAGACAATTAAAGAATTATAGGTGACAGCTGTTCAGAATTTTGGTAAACAAAACCATATTCAACATATTCACAATACAGGTTAGACATACATTACAACGAAGATAACTCTAAGGCAGCTAATTTTTATTTAAGTCAGTAATTATATCTTTGAGGTCATTCTTAAACATGTTACAAATACAGGGGTCTAAATGAAAAAGGCCACGACTAACATTGAAATTACAATGAAAAGTAATTTGTATTAAAGCAGATTCTAAAAGATTTCGTGATAAGACATCTCTAGACCTTGCAATTACTGAACTACCAACCCAATTTATTAGGTGCTTGTTTTCACTTAAATGAATGAATATGTCATTAGATGTTTGCCCAGTTTTTACAGAATACTTATGCTGGGTTAGCCTTACTTCTAGGCCCTTGCTAGACTGTCCGAGATAAAATGAGGGACAATCCATACATGGAATTTTATATATTATGTTGTTGCTTTCTCTGGGGCTATTTTTTATTAACATTCCTTTTAGTGTGTTATTATAGTAAAAAACAAGGTTGACATTAAAAGCTTTTAACAATGATTTAATGGTTTCAAATCCGTTAAAATAAGGCAAACTGAGAATGTTCTTAAAATTTTCTTTCTGCGTGTTACTTACACTATAAAATTTTTTGTGGGCTTTATTATAACAAATATGTAATATATGTGAAGGATCGCATAAATCTTTCCCTATTTTTCTTATGTATTCAATTTCTTGATCCAAATATTGGGGACTGACAATGCGCAATGCTCGTAAAAACATAGAAGAAAAAATTTATATTTTTATGTTAAGATGGTGGCCTGAGAAGAAATGAACATAAGTTAAGTTGTTGGTCGGTTTCCTATAAATACTGAATTTACATTGAAATGGTTCTCTATGTATCAAAACATCTAAGAAAGGGAGGCAATTGTCTTTTTCTAAGTCTAGAGTAAACATTATCGATGGTACCTGGTTATTTAATTTAGCGAGTAAATCATTTACATCAATACCGACAGGTAGAACAGCTAAAACATCATCAATATAACGATGTTGAAACAGCACATAGCAGCCACCAAGCAAGAAGAGAAGGAAAAATTCAAGGAACTGGAAAAAACAAAGATCTCTTTCAATCATTCCATCCCGGCTGATTGGAAGGACTCGCTCCGACGGGAAATTTACGAAAAACTACGTAGGACTACAGATGCCCTGAAAAGGAAACTCGACAGTGATTGGACTAATTGTGCACGTCAAGATTGTGTTGTTAACCTATCTAGTAAACAAATAAGTGAAAATGTTGCGATTGCGCTTGGATATGGTTTATCTTACTTTATAACAAGTCGACCTTCTGCTTTAATGATCACGTCATCCCTAAGTAAATTTGAAAAATATTGTGATCTTCCTCAAAATCATGTTGACATGATTAAAGGTATTGTTTACGGAGCTGCCAACGTTAAGCATGAAAGTAACCTCCCTGCTCGCTATAAGAAAACTTTGACCGATCTTAAAAAGGACAATACTATCCACATTACAAAAGCTGATAAATCAAATAGTAAAGTTATTTTAGATAAAGCTGACTACATATCACGTATGCAAGCCCTACTGGATGATGATGTGACTTATAAAAAACTAACAAAAAATCCCCTTGATCAAGTCATAAAAAACTTCAATAGCACAGTGAAAAATATCCTTAAAGATAAAACAGAACTACTAGGCAAATTGTCAGTCAAATCTCCTTCGCTACCTTACTTGTACGTATTAGTCAAAACGCACAAAGAAAATAACCCTATGCGGCCTATTATCAGCACTGTTGGTTCAATTTCATATAAACTTTCGAAATATATCACAAAGATCTTGTCCCCGTTACTTGGAACCATGTCCGATTCTCATATATATAATTCTCTAGATTTAGTTGATAAATTAAACAAAATTGCTCTTTGCCCTACTGATAGATTCGTTAGTTTTGATGTATGTTCTCTTTTTACTAAAGTCCCTATAGACTCTATTTTAGACTATCTTAGTAATGAACTAACTCAGCATGAATTACCTCTACCTATAAGTCACATTACTTCACTCATTGTGCATTTGTGATTGTAAGTTTATATTCAATGGTGAATTTTATCAACAAATATTTGGTAAGGCAATGGGGAATCCTTTATCACCACTACTCTCAAACTTGTACATGGAATTCTTTAAAAAACGCTACTTACCTAATATCATTTATATTCCTGTAAAGTGGTATCGTTATGTTGATGATGTTTTAGCTGTTCTGCCTGTCGGTATTGATGTAAATGATTTACTCTCTAAATTAAATAACCAGGTACCATCGATTAAGTTTACTCTAGAATTAGAAAAAGACAATTGCCTCCCTTTCTTAGATGTTTTGATACATAGAGAACCATTTCAATGTAAATTCAGTATTTATAGGAAACCGACCAACAACTTAACTTATGTTCATTTCTTCTCAGGCCACCATCTTAACATAAAAATATAAATTTTTTCTTCTATGTTTTTACGAGCATTGCGCATTGTCAGTCCCCAATATTTGGATCAAGAAATTGAATACATATATTAGATATTTGTTATAATAAAGCCCACAAAAGGTTTTATAGTGTAAGTAACATGCAGAAAGAAAATTTTAAGAACATTCTCAGTTTGCCTTATTTTAACGGATTTGAAACCATTAAATCATTGTTAAAAGCGTTTAATGTCAACCTTGTTTTTCCTATAATAACACACTAAAAGGAATGTTAATAAAAAAATAGCCCCAGAGAAAGCAACAACATAATATATAAAATTCCATGTATGGATTGTCCCTCATTTTATCTCGGACAATCTAGCAAAGGCCTAGAAGTAAGGCTAACCCAGCATAAGTATTCTGTAAAAACTGGGCAAACATCTAATGACATATTCATTCATTTGAGTGAAAACAAGCACCGAATAAATTGGGTTGGTAGTTCAGTAATTGCAAGGTCTAGAGATGTCTTATCACGAAATCTTTTAGAATCTGCTTTAATACAACTTACTTTTCATTGTAATTTCAATGTTAGTCGTGGCCTTTTTCATTTAGACCCCTGTATTTGTAACATGTTTAAGAAGGACCTCAAAGATATAATTACTGACTTAAATAAAAATTAGCTGCCTTAGAGTTATCTCCGTTGTAATGTATGTCTAACCTGTATTGTGAATATGTTGAATATGGTTTTGTTTACCAAAATTCTGAACAGCTGTCACCTATAATTATTTAATTGTCTGGTCCTTGTATCTGAGATGGTTATCTTAAACTTTTAATGGCACTCATTGTTTATGCTTGTTTGGGAAGGTTACTCTTCTTCCAGGTGTGTCGGATTCTAGGTACTAATCTCTTTATAATCCCTATCTGTCAGTTATACGAATCTTCTTGTTTTGTCTTTTCCAGCATGTATGTCAGTTCTGCTCAGTAAAGGACGTGGAAACGTCGAGAGGTCTCGCAGTTACTCCTTCGTTTATTTTTCCTTTGTGGCATATATCTTTATTTATGGATTTATCACGTTCCTAACTTTCGTGATTTAGGTATACACACACACCACACACACACACACACACACACACACACATATATATATATATATATATATATATATATATATATATATATAATATATTATATATATATATATATATATATATACATATATATATATATTATATATATATATTATATATATATATATATATTAATATATATATATATATATATATATAGTAAACATACACATCCCCAAAGAAGAAAGGAAACGAAGACTTCCATCCTTATAAATTTAAATTTATTACCGACATTTCATGGCACGTGTCACATGCTCAAGGGTAAAAAATAAAAGAATTTGCACTACAGAGAGAATCACAGTATTAATAAACAGAAAAAATGGTAATACTGCGTTGAAAGTACGCATATAGATGAACATAAAACAAAGCAAATGCAAAATCCAATTTTGCAACTTTATCATTAACTTAATATGAATACCACTCTTGTCTTTTTTGAGCCCCTAGTCAAATCACGTACTTCTACTATTACTGAATTTCTAATACTGAAATATATTAAGCCCGCCGAGCTTTTAGGTCATATGAGGAAAGTACCCTGGTTCAGCCTCCTTCACAGTCTCCTGCATGCCAGAAGTATACTTCTCTTGAAAATGACCTCAGTTTTTTCAATCCCTCGAGATCGATCAGTGCCTGAAACGCAGAGGCTGTACATTGGGGCGGATGAAGGAAGAATCACAATGTATCGCATGATAGACATTGTGGAAAAACCAGAGCTCATTGGATCCCACTTTTCAGTATTTGACCCTGAGCAATGTGTCTGTTGAATGAGTTTCAAATGACTTGAAATGAAGTGGTATCGTTTGAAGTTTGAACAACAAAATTTAGGCAGTGATCTGAAACTGGAGGTGAAGCGTAGTTTAATCATTATGACACCAAGTCCACACAACAGTTGGAACAACGAAAACAAGGCCATTCTCCAACACCAAAGAAATTGAATTTCCAATTCTGTGGAGACTTGATCATGTGCAAACTTTTTCTCGATGGAAAACGATTGGTTTACATAATTATCAGATATCATCACATAGGTCGGATTCGGTATTTGTTGCAGTTAATGTAAAACAAGGAGGCAAGACCTTATTCCTGACAGTCTTTCTGTTCAAAATGTCATGCGCGTGAGGCTACTGATTTGAAAGATGATGTACCCACCCTTTTCCCACACAACTGGCTTCATGTGATTTTCATCAGCTTGCAACTCTGGGGGACCAGATCCGTGTGCTTCGAATGACGGATGATGATGAGAGCTCAGAACCGCTGTGCAAGAATGGTTAATTAAACAAGCTGAGTAAAACTTTTCACACGGATATTATTGAAAGCTTCAAAAGAGTTATGAAAAGTGCCTGAGTGATAAAGGTGACCATCTTGATAAAGTGAAAAAAAAAGAGAGGCCTTGGATTTGTATTAATCCAAATTCAATTGAAAACACCCTTCCTTAGCTCATACCGGTTACCAGAGAACATTTATTTTCAACCAGTGGTTATGTTTTTGAAATATTCATTGCACAGACTAGCAGGAAATGAGGCGAACAAATAAAATAATTGCGGAACAAGACGGAAGTGGGTTAATGCATGACTTCCGTCAGACGTCCCAACCAGAAGTGATAATTTTGCACTGAGAGATAAAGTATATGAGCGGAAAAGGGGTTATCAAATACGCCTTGCTTGAAGACGAATTCATAGATGAAAAGCAAAGGGGGATCCCCGTGACCTAAATCTGGACATTGAATACTGAATTTTAGATGCCAATATGATATTCAGGTGGGACACACCTCGTGTCTGAGCCAAAGCTACATCAAATACAGCGACACTAAACTTCAGTCGAAATATGATACCTACTGCTTCAAAATGCCAAAAGCCCAAAGAAAGAGAGAGAGAGAGAGAGAGAGAGAGAGAGAGAGAGAGAGAGAGAGAGAGAGAGAGACTAAAGCAGACGGACGTACCGACGACTGCAAATGTTAATACATACACTCGCCTCGGATACCTACCCTTTCACTTCATGAGAAGGCATTTGGAGAGCGACTGAAATCATTTTGACGAATGTAGCGCAAATCCATATTCGCCGGCAGTAAATTCGCCGAGAGTAACTACAAATTCAAGACAACGAGAGCGCTGACCGAGGACAATTTCCATCAAATTGAATTAAGTGGGACGGTGTTTCGTCAAAATTCATTTGGGGAACTTGAGCGTTTTATTTTTATTTTATTTTTTTTCAATTGCGTCTGGGGAAAGGTTAAATGAATCATTAGGAGTGGAAATCCAAATGTACGGGATTCATAAAGTTGGTTAATTTAGTATCAGGTGCTGCGTCAAGTTATTTTATTTTTTGTTGTTGAATGGTTAATTCAATTAGCCATACAGTTTCGCTTGCACGTTTCTTTATAATTATATTATGGCTTTCATCCCACCCCACCTGCTGCAGGAATGTGGAGAGAGAGAGAGAGAGAGACAGAGAGAGAGGAAGGAAGAGAGAGAGAGGAGAGGCATTTAAGATTAAAACCTGTTCACGGTTAAAAAGCAGAGGACGGCGAAAACTTCTGCCAAATTATATTTCATAAAACTGCTCCACAAACATTTTGGGAAGTTTTGACCAAATTAATGATAAAGTTCTGGAAACTCAGAGATTAAATAAATCGTTATTTAGATTTTTCAAAACATACCAAAAAAATTAAATAATTGAAACTGTCATGGGGACTATAATGTTACAAGATAGATAAAAATACTTTGTAAAGCACAATTAAATTATTCTAAAGGTTTATTTGAAAGGAACAGGTCATAGCTCTGTCTCACAATGTCATAGAGACCTTACATACTCATATATAATCACCCCCAAAAACCCCCTTTACACCCAGGCTAGGACCAGTGGTTTCTGATGACTCAGCTATTGTTGTCTTATATTTAGCTGACCTTCTGCCAGCACGGGCTCTTGCTCATAGAGCAGCCCGTAAGCTAGGACATCTATGGACCCCTCCAAAACTCGGGAACCCACAGAGTACTGACGATCCCACTGAGCTATCATGACTTGGAATGGATGTTAAAACTGAGTGAAGGGTTTAGGAATAAATGAAAAATATCAGCCTAAACTTCCTTTCTTGTGTATGGAGTAACTTGCGTAGTGAGAGTTTTCCAAGCAGGAGATTTGTCCATAATGCACAAGTAAAGTTAAACCTGTGGCGATGGCATTTGTCCTTTTTATTTCTGGTCCATCTTATGTTCAAGGGAACAGCTAGGGCACTACGATCGATGATCACTCAAAAATATCTCGTGCCATCTGCATATTAGGACATAGAGCATCCGAGGGGTATGGTTTAAGGACACATGTGTTCACACATACACACACACACACACACACACACACACACACACACACACACACACACACATATATATATATATCATATATATATATATATATATATATATATACGTATATATATATGTATATAAGCGAACTACCCGCAGTTTTCCTGTGGGTTATTGCGCTTAATTAATGAAGTCACGTGGCATTCTACTGTGATTTTTAAGCATAGATTATATATATATACATATATATAATAATATATTATTATATATATAATTATAATTTTTATAATTATATAATATTATTATTAATATATATATAAGATATAGATATAGATATTATATATAATATTAGCAATACATATATATATCATACACACCATATTATATATATGCAGACATATATATAGATATAGATATAT
The DNA here is from genome assembly GCF_015104395.2 of Macrobrachium nipponense. Classification (NCBI taxonomy): domain Eukaryota; kingdom Metazoa; phylum Arthropoda; class Malacostraca; order Decapoda; family Palaemonidae; genus Macrobrachium; species Macrobrachium nipponense. The sequence continues at coordinate 31,890,899 of NC_087207.1, read as the reverse complement.
ATATATATATATATATATATATATATATATATATATATATAGATATAATATATATAATATATAGACTTCACGAGGGGTCCATGATACACATGTTGTTAAAAGGCCAAGTTTATTAAAAAAAAAAAAAAATGTTTCGCACTAAAGACTCAGTGCATCATCAGTCTGTCAAAAGTAAAAGACACAATAAAATACATTATTAGCATAAAAGGAATTCACAATGCAATTAAAATTTACAAGTTAAAACAATAAAAAGTGAAAGCATAAAAAGCACATAAAACAGAAAACAAAAAGAGACTACCAAAACACCAACCGTCTATAAGCAGGAGAGAAGAAGGAATGACATACAATGGCGCCCAAGGCCAGACGACAACTATGCCAGATACAAAGTTGCTGAAGAAGTATTACTATTGAGAGAGGGACCCAGTTTTTAATATATAATGATTCTAAAGTTGTTAAGTGGTCTCGGTCCCTTACATAACCAATTATTGAGAAGTGTTGTTTCAGGACTTCGGTTTTACGTAATGCGGCATGATTTTTAATATTATAAACTTCTGGCTGCTTGATTCTTTGGCCAGTGCGAAAGCTAAAACCCAAATGGCTGCAATATCTGACCTGCAGTAACCTTCGCGTCGATCCAATGTAAGAGCCCGGACATCCAGGGCATGTGAATTTATAAACCACATTGGATCGCATGAAGGACTGCAGACGATCTTTGAAATTAAAAAATGATCCTATTGTACATGGGTTGTTGGAAATAAGTTTGACTTTAAGACAGGGGATTTCCTGTTCAATTATTCGTGTGAGATTTAAGGAAAATTTAGTCAGACATATACGGGATTGAGGCATAGAATAATTTTTTGGGAACATCAAAGTTGACAGTTGGAGGTTGTAAAAATTGTGTTAATAACTTATTGTTGATTTTATAAACTATATCTTGTGGATAGGAGTTTATCTTGAAAAAGTTGAATAAAAATACTATTTCTTTGTGAGATATTTGCCAAGTTGAAGAATATTTTAGAGCTCTATGGACCAAGGAGTAGATGGTATTAAGTTTGAAAGAGTATTGACAAGAGCTATAGTAGATATTAGCTAAGCCCGTATATGTCCGCTTTCTATAAACAGAAGTAGTGAACTCGGAATTATGTCTCGTTACATTAATATCTAAAAATGGAAGACTACATCCACTCTCTACCTTCATGGTAAACTGAATGTTTGGATGGAGTTGATTAATATATTCTAAAAATAAAGAACATTGCCAAGAGTGCTGGAACAAAAGTGTCATCAACATAACTGCGATAAAAAAGAAGGTTTAAAATTATGATTACGCTGGTTTAAAAATTTAGTTTCAAGGTCAGACATAAAAAAAGTTAGCAAAAATGGGGCCCAGAGGCGACCCCATGGCAACTCCATCGACCTGCAAATAGAGTTGCTTATTAAAAATGAACATTGAATCTTCCACTGCAAGTTCAAGTAGTTGTTTGAAAATGGTTCTGTTAAAACCATGAAAAACTGTATCTTCGCTAATAAAAACCTTATCTAGAATAATATTGATTGTTTTATTAAGTGGTACATTTGTGAAAAGAGACTCTACATCAAAACTTACCATGTAATAGTCTCCATCTCGGTTGGTAATTTGCTGTTGGAATTCGTACCCATTTTTTAAAGAAAATTCATTGCTACTATATTCAGAAAGTAAACCGGCTAAAAATTTGGAGATAGAGAACGAAGGACTATTATAGGCAACCATAATGGGTCTAAGAGGTATATTAGGCTTGTGAATTTTGGGTTGGCCATACAAAATACTGAAAAAAAGAGCCAGTCACAAATAGTTGCAGATATGTAGTCTCATTGATGATATTTTCACTTTTGATTTTCCTTACCATTCTATTGATTTTATCTTCCCTTTTGTATATGTCGAGAAAAGTGGGTTCACCATGAGCTTTACATTTGGTGGTATCAGACAAAATATTGTCCATTTTTTCCACATAATCGTTCTTATTCATAATCACAACACCTTTGCCTTTATCGTGTTTTTGTCAAGTTTAAGAGTATACTCAGATCAGTTTGTCTAAAAAAAGGAGTCCAGTTAGATTTTAAATTACCATAAGTTTTGTGAACTAAATTTGAGATTTTCTGTTGGAGATTACCAATATTTTTAGTAACATCAAGTTTCATAAGTCTTTGGAAAATGACCTCAAATGGTAAAACGAACCTGGCATAGTTGGGTCTAAAAGATGGCAGACAAAAGTCCAAACCAAAAAATAGTAAAAATTCCTCTCTCTTTGATAAAATGTAATCAGATAAGTTAAAAATGCAATGGTTTCTTAATTGGAAATCAGGAATAACAACACCAAGACTTAGAAGTTTTCTTTGATGTCTTAAAAAGACATCCGAAATAAAATCATTAATAAATTTGTAAAACATTCTTTGTTACAAGAGGCGATCTAAAAGAGATAAGTCGTTATACAATAGGTGTTTTAATTGTTCAGCTTTAACAGTCAATTTCTTGATGGCAACAGTCTTAGCGTCAATTTCCTTCATCAGTAGAGTTCTGAGCGCTTCCTTATAAAACTCCGTGTTGTAAAGAGATGATTTGTATAATTTGAATCGGACAAATTTGGTGACGACATAATTCAATTGGCAATATTGAAGTAAATCCAGATCGTATTTGGCTTTTTCCAATCTTAGCGTTGCCTTTTCCAGTTTTCGTGAAGTCGATATAGTAACAGCTGGATAGCGGTGCATCAGTAGTTGGGAGAAGTGAGGTAACGCTAAGATTGGAAAAAGCCAAACGCGATCTGGATTTTCTTCAATATTGTCAATTGAATGATGTCGTCCCCAAATTTGTCCGATTCAAATTATACAAATCATCTCTTTACAACACGGAGTTTTATAAGGAAGCGCTCAGAACTCTACTGATGAAGGAAATTGACGCTAAGACTGTTGCCATCAAGAAATTGACTGTTACAGCTGAACAATTAAAACAACTATTGTATAACGACCTATCTCTTTTAGATCGCCTCTTTTACCAAAGAATGTTTTACAAATTTATTAAAGATTTTATTTCGGATGTCTTTTTAAGACATCAAGAAATCAAAGAAAACTTCTAACTCCTGGTGTTGTTTATTCCTGATTTCCAATTAAGAAACCACTGCATTTTTAACTTATCTGATTACATTTTATCGAAGAGAGAGGAATTTTTACTATTTTTTGGTTTGGAACGCTTTAGTAATCCGCTTTTCGTCAGTATCAATTCTCTAGAAACAAACGTGATACTGTTCCCCTTATGTGACCTCGTAGTACCCGTTAGGACTTCTATACCCATATTTGTTCCGAGGAAATCGTTGATTGCCGAATTACAACGTCTGCTACTTTTCTTTTAGTGCCAGGCTTTGGATTTCTCCTCCTGCTTATTTTTTCCTGACGTATTAAACTTAATCTCTTCAAGAAGCAGGTCTTTCGCTTCTGCCTTGGCTAATCAAAAATATTTTTTATTCCTTTTTCTATATTTTTCTTATTGCTTTCGCCTTGCTATGAAAGTCAATCAGGTAGGTATTTGCTGTTTGAAAGAATAAGATTCCTTATTTTTTTAGACTATTTTGTCCTTCCAATAAAGTTGTCGAAAAGCATTCATTGTGCAAATGTTAATCATTTCCGATTGAATCACCTAGTACGATTACAAAAATAGAATGTTCATTACCATAGACACACACACACACACACACACACACACACACGCAACCACACGCCCAGTCAAACATTCTGAGTGAAACGCGCAACAAACCTTAGGGGCCAAAGGAGAATAATGTGTATCCATTTGTCTTCAGTGTGAAGGGAATCATACCATTAACGGTAAAGTTCAACCTTGATCTCACGAGCCTCAATTCCTAAGATTCCAGGTAAGATAAGGTAAGGCATCAGCTCCGTCCGATAGGGAGAATCAATAGGACCTGACCTTAAAGAAGCAGGGACAATTCGAATGAAGCTTAAGCGAGTGCCATTTTTTTTTTTTTTTTTTTTTTACTCTTCTTGGTCTTATTCTCCCCTGTTCTTTTCTTTAGTTTTCTATCTCATCGTTTCTACCTAATACATTGTTTACTGTTACTTCCTCAAGCGGCTCTTGTTTATTTTATTTTATTTTTTTTTTGTACGAGAACTCCGATTCTTCAATCGGTTTGTTAGTATTATTATGTGTTTCTGAGTCTTCTTCCGTATGAATATTTTTACACTCAGAATACTACTACTACTGTTTCTGCTACTAACTGTAATGATAATTATGATATACTTCAGAATAAACCAGGCGTGGTCCGACCTCAAGAATTCGGGGCGCGTGCTAAAATCTATAGTCAAATAGCGCGTTGTTTCACCAACGAAAATTAAAATAAATACGCTATATTTCACGAGAAAAAATTTCCCTATACTGTTTAACACATTTTTTATTTCTTACATTTTCATTCTAATAAATAAATCATAGATATCCTATCCTAAAATTCCTGTATCTTTGATTCGACGCGAAACGCCTTTTTCAGACGTTTTTCGGATTCTCCATAGGCCTTTCCTACTCCCCCACAACAACAACAACAAAAACAACAATAAAATAGTTCGTAGGCTTATTCCCTGGGTAAGCAAAGAGAAAAAGACAAATTAATTTTCTGAGCAATAAACGTAGCCCATTTCTAAAATGGTCATTTATGATTCAGAAATTCCTCTTCGATATCATGGAATATTGAACGTCAAAAATCATCTTAAATTGAGAGAATATTCTGTACTGAAAAAATAGCACCGGTTATTTATAACATTGACTTTTCAATGGAATATTTTTGTATTGTGTGACATTAGTAATGAGGATCCAAGTTGGAATTCCATTCACGATTTTGGTTATCACGGTGGAGATCAATAACTGTAGGCTATTGTTAATACATAATACATGTCTGGTTACACACTGCGTACATTTATTATTCACACAAATAGAGTTGAAAGGAAATTACCTTTCGATCAGATTTTGCATGGGTGTATGGCTGTTATGCAGAGGGACATTCTCTATGTTACCGAATCCCCGGAAAAATGAGTTCTGAGTTGAGGATTAGTAGCTATGAAAATAATCCAGACTCTGACCTGATTTGCACCAATTGTTAATCATTTTGAGAACATCACCCGAAGAAAATATCTGTAAAATATGATCAAATTTTGTTGATCCATAAAAACACACACCGGAGAAATACCAATTATGTACTATTTTACCTTTTCATCGCTGTTACATATTTGAATGTCACTTCCAAGGGTATGTGGACACGACAAATTGTAGAATTATTGGTCGTGGAATCCTTTCACTGCCTGTGGGAAAGAGTAATTGACATTTAGTGAAATTGCAGAAATAAGAAAAAATATGAATGCTTCTTAGGCAACGGGATTTGTAACATCATTCTGTGTATAAACAGGTTAAAAATGCACCGAAGTTTCTTTTGTGCAATCAAGTTTTCTGTACAGCTTATAATACTGAATGAGCCGCGGCCCATGGAACTTTTAACAATGGCCCGATGGTGGCCTGTCCTATAGCGCTACCAGATGCATGATCATAGCTAACTTTAACCTTTAATAAAATACAATACACTGAGGCTAAAGAGCTGTAATTTGGTATAGTTGATGGCTGGAGGGTGGATGATCAACATACCAATATTCAGCTCTCTAGCCTTGATAGTTTTCTTAAGATCTGAAGGCGGACAGAAAAAGTGCCGACGGAGCAACGATCACATAAACAATAGATTGGGCATGGGTCCGATAAGTGAAGTCAGCCTGTGAGCGCTACCTACACCAACATGGCGGTGGCCAGGGATGACTCACCCTATACTCTGTTTTTTTCCATCTGTCCATCCGCCTGTGGTGTCTTTGCATGGTAGCACTGCGTCCCGGGCTTTAAATATTTACGCTATGTGTAAGTTTTGAGTAAATAAAAAGATATCTGGGTGTACATTTGCAACTGAAAAGTGTTCTAATAATTTACTGTATGCGAATTACACTGTTAATATTCGAAATAGGATATTATTATTATTAACCAAACAAAAACTTCTTTCAGTTTTCTTCTGAAGATTGAAAAAGAAACCCACAAATTCACTTTGTAACTTGTTTACTTAGAAGTAAACAAGTTACAAAGTGAATTTGTGGGTTTCTTTTTCATTATTATTGTTGTTGAGTGTAAACTGAATGTAACCATCTAAAGCCCGGGACACAGTGTTATCATACGCACACACCACAGGCGGGTGGACAGATGAAAAAAAAACAGAGTATAGTGGCGGGCACTTTCAGCGCTAGCTAACCAAGCTAAAGTCAGAAAACACTCAATAAAACAATAACTTTTTTAGATCCAATAAGAAGCTAATAACCGCCTCATTTCATTTTTTTTATATTCTGTAATGATTTGAATAACATTTTTCCTTTATCTTGCACTGCATTCTGTAACAATGATTTTTATTACTTTATAATATTCATTGATTTATATACAAGTATGTATATCATATATATATATAGATATATATATATATATATATATATATATATATATAAATATTTACATATATAGTATATATATATATATATATATATATATATATATATATATATATATATACTATATATATATATTATATATATATATATATATATATATATATATATATATATATATATATATGATATACATACATGTATAGAAATCAATGAGTATTATAAAGTAATAAAAATCATTGTTATAGAATGCAGTGCAAGATATATATATATATATATATATATATTATATATATATATATAGATATATATATATATATATATATATATATATATATACTATATATATATATATATATATATATATATATCTATATATATATATATATATATATATATATATATATTATATATATATATATATAGATATATATATATATAGATATATATATATATATATATATATATATATATATATATATATATATATATATATATATATATATATATCACAGTGGTATAATATTGTCTTGAAAAATAGTGGGTTGGGTAATCACGACATGGTCCCAAATTGCTACTACTCCGAGCCTTGCTTGGTGTTTCTTTCCTACACCAAGATGGCGGCGACGGCTTCATCTCCCATCGTGCCTGTTAAATGGCTGTGCCCAATTATTTTGTTGTTATGTGATCGCTGGGACGGACAGACAAAGCCACATCAGTAGGACATTAGGATACCTCTAATTAAAAAGATTAAGCTGTTGGATGAGAAGAGATTGTAATTGTTGCCATTATTGCTCCCACATGCATAGAGAGCTCTTTGCATGATGCAGCAACAGCTCTAAAGTTACCTTCTTCTACAGCTTCATTGCCTTCGGCCTTTTAGATTTTATCTGGTCTTTTGTCTTTTTGTAATACATATAGAGCGTATACGCTTCATGAAAGCATTGATCCTGTCGACGCTACAGATTAAAGATGCATTCATGTAATACAATTCCGAAATGTTTATTTCAGCAAAGGGTCATCGTAACGTAGTCATATTTTTTCCATTTTGTATATTTTTCATAAAGATTTTTGCTTTCGTATATTTCATGCTGCTTCCTATCGCAAGGGCCTCTTTAACTGATGCTGAATAAAAAACCATCAGCTAAAATGAATTGCTTCGTAGCTGAATAATAGACGTGTTACTGAATTCGTATCTTTTTCAGAATAAAATATTACATGAGTAGGTTAAGAGGGATTTTCAAATATTTCCAGCATACAGCTGCGTTCCAGGAAAAGGTCATTACTGGAAGTTACAGCGCTAGTGTAATTGGCATTGTACCAAAACGAAAAATAAATTAAACAAAGCATATATTCTTTTATTTATGCAACAAAATCGCTGGCGTCGAAAAAATCTTGATATTTTAGTGAGTTCATCAACAACGTCGGCCATTTTAGATAGTAGGTTGTGTAAGGTGAATCATGAAGTTATTTCTACGTGTCTGTGAATTAGCTCTATCTTCAGGATTTGTTTAAGGCATCGTTTATAACCCCGCCCCCCACCCGCACCCCCGCCCCAAATCACAGAAGGAAAATGGGTTCCCCCGGAGCAACATCCGTCATTTCGATACGCTTAATCGCGAGATTGTTAAAGCAATGTTGCCCTAATAGAAAATAGTGGAAAATGTGATCCACTGAACTGAATATCATATGTGATAACTCAGGTTACCATTTATCTCATTCCACTGGTCAAACGGTACATATCGTGTTTACCTTTATAATTTAATTGAGTATCATTGAGATCATTTTATCTTTATATGTATGATGTGATGATTTTTTATAAATTAGTGAAAACTATCTCTCTCAGAGAACTCGGGGGATGTGGCTACCCCGACATATAGTTAATGCCAACATCCCTTTACAAAGTTGCTACCTATATCTTCTTTATTTTTCCCAGCCAGCCTTCCTTTCCTCGTTTGATAACAGATTAGTGAAAGCTTTTCTTAGAAATGTCTCTATGAAAATTACACCTTTTCTCTTTGCCGTAAAATCCTGTTTATGTGCGTTTTAGTGGCCGTATCACAGCAAGATTTTCTCGGAAAGGTCTTGTTTGTCAACAACATGTCAGTAATAATCAAATTGCTAAAGAAATTTCTAAGGAAGGTGCCTTCTAACGCCAGGTTCCTACAAAACGTTCTTAGAAAAGTTTCTACTATAAACAGCTTACTGTTCAGGCTGACGAAACATTTTGTAAGGTCTCTTCTATAATGAGTTTACTTGTAAAGGCTGCGGAAGAATTTCGTTGGAAAAGCCTCTTTTCTTTTCAGTTAACTGTTCAGGTGGCTGAAAATAATTCTTAAATTACTACCATTATCATTTCAGTAACTGAAACCTATTCACATAGAACAAGCACACCAAAGGGGCCATTGACTTAAATTTTTCAAAATAAGAATGTTGGTTTCAACCTCCTTCCGCAGACTCCACACTGCAGCAGTAAGTGATCATGATGCATAGCTAGTGATTTATTTTTTTTATCGTTCTTGGGGAAACACGAACCCGCAACATCTGAGTGGCCCTCCACGGTACTAACTACTATAACAGTGGACCAGGAAATTCTGCTCTATTAACGGTCTAGTCACTTAGTAAATTCTCTTCTATAACAGTATAGTGACCAAACAAATAAAAAAGCGTTCATAGAAAGGACTACTCTTAAACACTTTGCTATCCAGCTTAGTAAAAAATAAAATTTTGGATACGTCTCTTTAATAAACAGAAAGTGGTCAACTTCCTTCAAAATTTTCTTAGAAAAACTTCTAAAAACAGGCCAGTGGTCAAGTTTAAAGAACTTTAAAAAAGAATGATAACTTTAAAACAAATAAAAAAGACTTCGGAGCAATCGAGTTTTCTGTAAAGGGCATAATACTGTATGAAACTCTCAGCCACGTTCCATGAAACTACCAGCTACGGTTCATGAAAATTTCATTCAAAGCCGGTGGTGGCATGTGTTGTTGGGCCCTATAGCGGTGGATAAATTTAATCTTGAATACAATAAAAAATAACTGAGGCTAGAGGGCTGCAATTTGGTATGTTAGATGACTGGAGGGTGGATGATCAACATACCAATTAGCAGCCCTCTAAGTCTCAGTTTTTAGGATCTGACTACAGCCAGAAAAAGTGCGGAAGGGAAGACAACGACGCCTCAGTAATTTTTAAGTTTTCTTTGCACTTTTCTAAAAAAAAAAAAAAAAAATATGAGGACGAGAGAAACCGAAATACAAGTCTGTCACAGCAAGTAAACTCGAATCATAATATTTTCCGGCAACAATAAAACGCGAGAGGTTAACAAAACTTCATTTTATCGTTAGTCCATTGGAATTTTCGCTCACTGTACATTGGCGGTGAATAATTGGAATATTTTTGCGAAAAAATATGTAAAATTTAATAATAAATTGCCTGCCATGCTTCACAGGCATACCAGAAATACTTATCGGACAAAAAATATTTCGATAACTAAAATACATTTTCGTGCTATGAGTCTACTGCAAGGTTATCTCTCTCTTGTTATGAGAGGTATATGGCTCGCTTCGTGATCACCAGCATGTGAGGAGCAAGATTTGATTGAAATAATGAATCCATACAATCACAAGTATATATATATATATATATATATATATATATATATATATATATATATATATATATATATATATATATATATATATATATATATATATAATATTATATATATATATGTATATATATATATATATATATCCCTATATATACATATATATAATATATATATATATATATATATATATATATATATATAATATGATATATATACAAGTATATATAGAGAGAGAGAGAGAGAGAGAGAGAGAGAGAGAGAGTGAGAGAGAGAGAGAATCAAGACCTACCTCATGAACATACTGACGTCTCCCTGTTTGCTTGTACATCACCAAGTTCATATATATATATATATATATATATATTATATATATATATATATATATATATATATATATATATATATGTTCTGCAATTCAAGAATGAATATTATTATCTTCCTTTTCCTTTAAGCAAAGTCACTAACCCGACCGCCGCGAAATATTCTTTGGGATTCCAGCTCGCCATTCCTCACCGCGTCTATTAATAGGTGAACGGAAACAACGGTTTTCGATAATTAGCGTAATTTTCACAGCTCCCGGGCAAAAATTAGGTTATCGATCAATATTACCTTATTAAAGGGAAAATTAGGTTTTGCTTGGAGAGCATGATCAGGCATAATGAGGATCGAGATTTTTTGGCTTTATTTGCACTTTTAGTTTCCTTTCCGTATATTTTGAATTTAAATACACACACACACATATATATATAACATATAATATATATATATATATATATTATATATATATATATTATATATATATATATATATATATATATATATATATATATATATAATGATAAAAAAGGCCCATAAAACCCCCAAATACACCATGTACACGTTGCAACCATATTTTACAGATACTTCTGTTTCCCTGCTCGCTGGTAAAATATATGGTGGCACAGTATATACAGTTTTGTATTTATGGACCTTTTTCTCTCTTCATATTATAATGTCGGATTACAGTAAAAGACATTCATATATATATATATATATATATATATATATATATATATATATATATATATATATATATATACATATATATATATATATATACAGTATCCACGCACACATTTATATGTACATGCATGTCTATCTATCTATCTATTATATTATCTATCTATCTATCTATCTATCTATCTATCTATCTATCTATATATATATATATATTATATCTATATATAATATATATATATATATATATATATATATATATATATATATATATATATATATATATATATATATATATATACATATATATATACACACATATATATATATATGTGTGTATATATATGTATATATATATATATATATATATATATATATATATATATATATATATATATATATATATATATATATATATATATATATAATATATATATATATATATATATATATATATATATATATATATATATATATATATATATATATATATATATATATATATATATATATATATATTTCTTCAGAGAGGATGAATGCTTCTAGAAGTGTTAAGTAAACATTCTAGGATGAAAATACTTGACCCAAACCCTTTCCGCTATAACTAATATTATTCATATAAAAAAATTTGTTTAACGAGACAACTACGCCCCAGTCTTAGATTTTTATAAACCCTGCCCAAGGTTTCCCACTTAGCAGAAGGTCAATATCAGGGAAGCTGGAAAGTCAGATGACCCTAACTTAAGGTCACCACTAACACTCAGTTATACCTGAGCAGTTATTTCTGTACAGGCTAAACAAGTACATTTTGCATGCACAGCCCGCTTAACTGCACAGATATAACTGAACGTTAGTGGCAGCCTTAAAAGGCAGTAATGAACTCGGCTAGAGGCCAGAGAAAAGCAGCTAAGTACTGTCTACATTGTGCAATGGAAGGCAACTACGACTGCTTCCTTTGCTGTAGTAGCAGCCAAGGATTCTGAAGGCTTCATTATCGTACCCTGGCAGCAGTGCACTTGAGAAATCGGACGCACTGTCGTCGACAGGAATGTTGTTAGCGCGTGATAACGAAACCCTCAGATTTATTGGTCGTGGCTAATAGTCCTAAATTTTATGGACATTTAATTCTATCCACTTGTTCTGGTCGACTATACTGTTAGACTCTCCTGGTGAGGAAATGATTGAACTTTGCTATGAATTTTGCGTCACAGGAACAATAACTATGTTTCTTGAAGGCTGAAAAACATTAATACCAAACTGCTTGAATGATCCTCACTAGCAAAATAGGGGTAGGGGTGGGGGAGGCGGGTAGGATGAAACCCCATTATAAACCATCTTAGGGGTCCCCTATATATAACCCTGCTACGTTTCATGCCCATCTGACCAGCCATTTGGCCGTGATTGAATGACAGACGGACGGACAGACATAACGCCCATCATAGGAAGATAGTACGGATCCGTTTAAAAGATGTTTCAACCTTTATTTTTGTCTGACATTTCATAAAAAAATAAAATAACGCAAACCAATCAATGCAGCCATGACACAATGAAGTAAGATCCACCAATAATGTAAAAAGATTACGGACTGATAAACCCACAGACGAATAAACAAACACGCCAGTAACGAGTAACACATGACAGTCTTCCAACAATGTTGGCACAACGAACAACAGAACTCAACTACGTTTCCAAGGTGATAAAAATGAAATACGCTCGGTTCAAGGAAACGGTGCCCAGTACCTTAAAGAAAATGTTCCTTTTGGTGTATCTTTAACTCAGGTGCCTCTCCCTTTCTCTTTAATCCCTCTTCTCTTCCTATCTCTCGCTCTCTTATCTCTCTCTATCTTTCTGGCGTTTGAATCTCCGATCGTCTCTCCAGTATGCTTCTCTCTCTCTCTCTCTCTCTCTCTCTCTCTCTCTCTCTCTCTCTCTCTCTCTCTTTTCTGGCGTTTGAATCTCCCGATCTGCTCTCGTAGTAGCCATCTTGCTTGGTGAGACGTACCCGCGTGAAGTCAGATTAATCAACAGATATCACAAGTTTAACATACGACTAGAATTTGAGAAATATCTAGAAGTGTTCGTGAACTATCGGTGATAAGATTAGTGTGAAAATAGTAGGATAAAGCGTCTTCTAAGTTAGTTTTATCAAGTGTAATACTATAAATCAGAACAAGATGGCAGTAAGTTCCAACTGCGGGAAGAGGTGGCGTAATTTGGCGTGTTTAGCAGATTCGCAATACGATGAGGTAGCAGGAAGGGAACTGGCATTTCTCATCTATGAAATCAGCAACAGTCCTAACCAAAAGATACAAAAGCATTCATAGATATATTAGAAGGATATAATCCTTCAAACTGGAACAAATCTAATGAAAACAATCTTGAAATAATTGAAGAAGTTCCAAATAAAATCCAAGTGGTCAAGAGACTCATAAAGAAAATATACATAAACCAACATATTCCGACAAAGAAAATGAATAAGGTGAATCTTGTGAATATCCTAATTGATGCATTAGGAAAAAGAATGCCAAAAGCATGCAAACTGTGTAAGGTTTGGTATAGCATAGTCAATCCACAAAACCTAATCAGAAAATGTGCTGCATGCACATTCCGACCCATCCACAGTGTGCTGAGGTAATACAAGATTTGAGAAAAGATACAAGAATTTTTTGTTCAACATGTCTATCATGGATAGACAATGTTATTAAATCAAGATTGAATGTACAAATAGTTGAGGATGAAGAAGAAGAGGAAGAGGAAGAAGAAGAAGAAAAAGAAGAAGAGGAAAACGGAAGAGAAGTAAACAAAAATGAAATGACATAAAAAAATAAGGAAAACAAAGAACAAGATAAAAGTATGGATGCAGAGATACTCATTGATACTACATATGAGGCAATAAAGCAGCATACCTACGAAGAAATAAATTACGATATGACAACAGAAAAGCAAAATCCCGAAGAGGCTCTACCCAGATCTACACAATGACGGGAAAGAGGAAAAAATAGACAAGAAAGACAAAATCTGCAAACCTTTTTAAAAAGAGGGAATTGCAGATTTGGAGAAAGATGTTACTACAAACATCCTAAGATATGTCAAAACTATGAAAATATATGGTAAATGTGCATACTTAGATGGATATGGGGATGATTGCAGAGATCTGCATCCAAAAATATGTAAAACCTAAAAGAAGGAAAAGGATGTAAGTTCGACAAAAAATGCAAATATATGCACCCTGTAGCCATGAATCATAATCAAATAAATAACCAACCAAGTAATAAAATCCAAAATAAGAAAGAAACAAATAAAGAGAGAAATCAAGAATATCAGGTAAAAGAGAAAAGCAAACCACCAATGAGATATGCAGAGGTGTCAGCAAAAAATTTCAAAGCATCAGCTCCGAAATTCTACTCAAGAGATAATAACTGTATTTATTATGCAAGAGGATATTGCAGAAACGGAGAAAATTGCAGATTCAGACACAAAATGAATAATTATGATGAAGGAAGATCAAATATTATGGAAAAGTTGGATTTTTTAATGTCAGAATTTCTGGAAATGAAAAAAGAACAACATACCAGAACAGGAAAGAGACATGGGAAAATCCTTATTACTACCAGTATTAAATGAAGGAGGAGGGAAAAAAACACGCAAACCATCATAGTGATGAATGCGCAGGGTTTAGTTACGAGTAACTCAAAAAGAAAAATAGAGTACGTTAGAAGAACTAACCCAAAATGAAAAGAAAATAGATATAATGAATATAAGTGAAACCTGGTATTCCCAAGAGACTGGCAATGATGATCAAATAAAAGGGTTCCAAACTTATAGATCAGATAGAAAAAATAGGAATCAAGGGGAACCGCAATATATGGGAAAGACAAAAAACAAGGAAAAATATATGAGAAATATAGTAACTCAGAATGTGAACTAATAGCGGTAGAATTTGAATCTGAAAAATTGATGAACATAGTATATATAGACCTCCTAATACTAAAGAGTTTGACTTAATAATTGAAAAATTGGATGATATATGTAGAAATCACAAGGACTGGAACTATTCTCCTATCTGGTGACTTCAACTTTCCTTTCGTAGAATGGAAAGAACGAATAGGAGATTGTGGTTGTACTTATACATATAAAAAAGAGAGTAATAGTAGTGCAGAAGATAAGAGGCAATTTGAAAAGCTATTAGATATGCTACTAGAAATCAACATTCAACAAATAAATCACCTGCCAACAAGAAAGGAAAATACTTTAGACCTAGTATTTGTGAACGAGATGAATTATGTTAAAGAAATAATAGTTTATAATGCGAGTATTTCAGACCATAATGTCATAGAATTAAACAGTTCATTCCAAAGCAAGTGAAAATAGAGATAAGCAAGAAATGAAAAAGTGGGAAGGATATGGAAAATACAACTTCTACAGTAAAAAATATAAAATGGTCAGAAATTAATGAAGAATTAAACAAAGATTGGGATAACATTTTCGTAGTGATGACATAAGGGTAAATACGGAGATAATATATAAAATATTGGAGAAAATAGTGGAAAATATATACCGAAGAAGAAAAGTAAACATCATTCATGCATACCAAGAGACAGAAGGATCTTGTTCCAGAAAATCAGAAAGTGGAAAAAAGGTCTTGCAAAAGAAAAAAATGCATGGAAAGTTATAGAACTAAAAAGTAAGATAGAAAATGCAGAACAAAAGATTATACAATCAAAAGAAAATGAAAAACGGGACTTGGAAGAAAAAACTCTATTAAATATCAAGGCAAAACCCAAACTATTATACTCATATGCGAAGAAGATGAATAAAAGAAGAATAGAAATAGGCCCTCTGAGAATTGAAGGGAGATTAACGAATGAAAAAAAGGAAATTTGCAACATACTGGCAGAACGATATAAGAGAGAATTCACCCCTAGAATAGATAATGAAGATAATGATATAGAAGTAAGGGAAGAAAATAGTGAATATTTAGCTGACATAGAAATTAATGAAGCTGATATTGTGCAGGCAATTAATGAAATTAAAAATGGAGCTGCTGCAGGGCCGGATGGAGTCCCTGCTATTTTGTTAAAGAAAGTAGTTCATTCTATCGCAAAGCCACTTGCAATATTATTAAGACAAAGTGTAGATACAGGCAAGATTTATGATGAGCACAAATTAGCATATATCACCCCTACTTTCAAAAGTGGATCAAGACTAGAGGCAAGTAATTATAGGCCTGTGAGTCTAACATCACATATTATGAAAGTGTATGAAAGGGTAATGAAGAAAAATATTATGAAACATTTAATAAAAATAATTTGTTTAATATAGGACAACACGGTTTCGTACCCGGAAAAAGTACACAAACCCAACTGTTAGTCCACCGTGAGAACATATTCAAAAATATGAAAAGCGGAAATGAAACAGATGTGGTTTATCTAGACTTTGCAAAAGCTTTTGACAAAGTAGACCATAATATATTAGCAAAGAAAATTAGAAAACACAATATCGTAGATAAAGTAGGAAGATGGTTAAAAGAATTTTTACACAACAGAAAACAGATAGTTATTGCAAACGATGAGAAATCGGATGAAACCAAGGTAATATCCGGTGTGCCACAAGGTACGGTGCTAGCTGCAATATTGTTTGTTATTATGATTGAAGACATAGACAGTAATGTTAAGGATTCGGTAGTGAGTAGTTTCGCAGATGACACAAGAATAAGTAGAGAAATTACTTGTGATGAAGATAGGAACGCTCTACAAAGAGACCTTAACAAAGTATATGATTGGGCAGAGGTAAATAGGATGGTATTTAACTCTGATAAATTTGAATCAATAAATTATGGAGACAGAGAAGGAAAGCTATATGCATATAGGGGACCTAATAATGAGACAATCACAAATAAGGAAGCAGTTAAAGACCTTGGTGTGATGATGAATAGGAACATGTATGCAATGATCAAATAGCAATTCTGTTGGCAAAATGTAAAGCAAAAATGGGAATGTTGTTACGGCACTTCAAAACAAGAAAAGCTGAACACATGATTATGCTTTATAAACATATGTTCGTAGTCCACTTGAATATTGCAATATGATATGGTACCCACACTATCAAAAGGATATTGCACAAATAGAGAGTGTACAAAGGTCCTTTACAGCTAGAATAGAAGAAGTTAAGGACCTAGACTACTGGGAAAGACTACAATCCTTAAAATTATATAGTCTAGAAAGGAGAAGAGAACGCTACATGATAATTCAGGCATGGAAACAGATAGAAGAATAACAGAAAATATCATGGAACTAAAAATATCAGAAAGAGCAAGCAGAGGTAGATTAATAGTGCCCAAAACTATACCAGGAAAAATAAGGAAAGCACACAGGACATTAATCCACTACGCACCAGCATCGATAATGCAGCGTCTATTCAATGCGTTGCCAGCTCATCTGAGGAATATATCAGGAGTGAGCGTAGATGTGTTTAAGAATAAGCTCGACAAATATCTAAACTGCATCCCAGACCATCCAAGATTGGAAGATGCAAAATATACCGGAAGATGTACTAGCAACTCTCTGGTAGACATTAGAGGCGCCTCACACTGAGGGACCTGGGGCAACCCGAACGAACTGTAAGGTCTGTAAGGTAAGGTCTGTAAGGTCTCCAGTACTTGCCTTCTCTCTCTCTCTCTCTCTCTCTCTCTCTCCCTCTCTCTCTCTCTCTCTCTCTCTCTCTCTAATTCTCTTGCTGCCTCGTAAACTGTTCCGCCCTTTTCCGCACATTCCTTTCTCAAATAAATGACGCGGAATTTCATACCGTGAAATGATATTGCTTCTGTTGTAATAATATTTGGTTTTAATGCAAATGATTATTCATACATGAATGCTATCAAAAGATCAGTGGATTGGATGGCAGTATTTATCTTGTTGAATAAATATTTTAACGTAGTCATATGGCGTACAGTAATCTCCGCTTTACGGAGATAGGTACACTTATTGCTACAGAGCACAGTCTCAAATGAATTCTTCAGTATTATAGTTTGTTGACATTAAAACATTCGTATGAAAGCTGATGACATTCTGTTTGACAGTGCATTTTCGATATTCATTCATAGCGAAAGAGCCTGACCTTTTGTCATTAACCTGGCAATGTGGATTTGTTCTTCAAGCTGGGAACTCATAACTGTATTTGAAATGAGCAAATTATATTTAGACATAACATGCACCTGGTTTTAAACATGACAATTCGGAATATGATTTAAGACCGGCTACTCGACCGGGGATTTAAAACTGGCAACTTGTATCTGGTTCTGAAACTGTGAATTCGGCTGAATTCACAACTGGTAATTAGAACCTGTTTTTAATCTCTAGATAGTTGTGGATTTAATAGTGGCAATTAGGTTCTGGCTTCCAAACTAGGAATTCGGATCTGGATTGAAGACTGGCAATTTGCCTGTTGATATTCAAATGACAATTTATTTACTGGATATGAATTGGGCAATGCGATAACACCAGTGAAGCCCAATTCACGAAATACGCATGAAATCACCAGGCCTCTAACTCATTTTCAAGACTTATTGCAACTATGGGCCACTTTAGTGCAAGGACCCGGCTTAATCTATATCTACTTCCACTACCATTAGAGATTATGACATGTTTTGACACATCTGGTGTTGCTAGTACAACGGTGCTCAAGAAAGGAATGCAATTAGTATGGAATGACACTTTGATCCTGAGGGTTATTCTCAGCAAGTCCAAACGACTTATGCAGCTGGATTAGCGACGCTAAAAAAAACAAAAAAAAAAAAAAAAAAAAAAAAAAAAAAAAAAAAAAAAAAAAAAAAACTGATAAAGACAATTTCCATAACAGCTCTTCCCAGATATTTTCTACAGTCTGGCTCCAGGCCTGAATCAAAGAGGAGGTTGGGTGTCAGATTTACGTCCCTGCTTAGCAAAAATACGAATGGTAAAATGAACTTCTTATAAGCAGTCTGGCGTAAGGGTGATGGTTGAAGAGATTGAAACATTAGGAGAATGGAGTAAGTGACTTCATCACCTAAGCTGAAGGCTGTTGACAAAATACGGGAGGGTTTTGAAGAGATAACTGACTGAGAAAGGTTAGCGTTGTATGGTCCACAGTCATCGAATCTGTATAAATCTAAAGACACTATTTCATCGATAGGAAACTCTGGAGTTGGAGGTTTAAAATGAATTTGATGAATTACTTAAGATGTGAAGCTACTGGAAGATAGACAAATTAACGTTTACGAAACTCAATCGCTCATAAATGTTGTAGATGTCACAATTTCGTGCACCAACGCAAGTAGTAATCAGAAAAGAGAAGGCGATGATAAAAAAAGGAAGTAATTCAAAATAATAAATGATTAAAAATTCTGCTTTAATCTACATTCAAATTCCTTAGAAATACGAGAGAGAGAGAGAGAGAGAGAGAGAGAGAGAGAGAGAGAGAGAGAGAGAGAGAGAGAGAGAGAGAGAGAGAGAGAGAGAGAGAGAGAGAGAGAGATTTTCCGTACACTGACAAAGCTGAAAATTCATGACCCGATTCCATTTAACATAAAAGGGCTGCTCATTTTTTAAATATTTTCAGAAATCAGATTATGCTGCCCTCTTCCTAACCGTCATGTTATTTATTCTTAAAATTTGCCTCAAATAAGGGGGAAAATCTATAGCATAATGACGTGTCGCAGAACAAAATCAGAACGTGTTTGTACTGTGAAATGCATAAACTTACTATCAAATGTTTCTGATTTGTGTGTATCTCTTAAAATACTCTTTAGAAAATAAGAAGAATAAATCATGGTGACGTATGATAGGTTTTAAAGCTATGCCAACGCAATATAAATCATAAATTAAAAGAACAATGACGGTTTGCAAATCCCATAAATATGCAACACACTAGTGTAGGACTCCGGTTTCACTCTTTTAATGAAATTGGTAGCCATAATGGACGCGATGCAGAGTTCATTAGCCAAAAGGAATTTAATGCTTTTTTATTTCTTTGTAGATTTTAAGTTCGGATTTACCGCCTCTTCATAGACGCTAAAAGGCTGTGGAGCAGCGAATTGAGATTAGTGCTCAAGTCCAATCATTACGAGTCGCTTTTTGTTTATATAATTTTTTCCCTTTTAGTTTTTGGATCGGAAATAACAGGAGTCAGGTATATATTTTCTGAGCAATTTTTGCTCGCAGGGTATTTTGTATGATTTTTGTCCCATGATAAAGATTAAAACTGATTATTTATTGTAATCGCTGACGATGATAACATTCCTACTGGCTTAAGATAATGAGTTTTGTATCCGAGTAATTGGCCTACATTTACAGGTACACACAGACACAATATAAATACATACTTGTACACACACACACATATATATACACACATAAAAATGGCTATATTTATGTATGTGTGTACCACATACACTTTGACACGCATTGAGCAATTTCAACTGAACTTTGTATACATATAACTTTGCACCTGGAACAAATACTGGGGGTTAAGACATTAATATTTATCTCAGCGACCTTGAAAACTATAAGTTAGGCACTAATATCTGTCATTTTCAGTTATTTTTACATGTCATCCCTTCCTACCCCTTGTCACCCCCTCTTCCTATCAGGGCTTAACTTACACTTGAAAGCCATTGGGAATATCACTATTCATCTCAGCTACCTCAAAAACTATGGATTAGACACCAATGTCTGTCATTTTCAGTTACTTTTTTTATGTCACCTCCTCCCCATCCCCTTCTCATCCCCCTTCCTATCGGGGCTAAACTTGGACTTAAAGGGCATCAGAAGTGTCACTACTCATCTCAGCAACCTCGAAAATTATGGATTAGGCATTAATATCTGTTGTTTTCGGTTCATTTTACTTTTCAACCCCTTTCCCACCCCCTCCCCACACCAACCCCCCTTGTTCCCAGTGATGTCTTACCCCCACAGTATTCTTTCCCAGATGCTAAGTTATACGTATATCATGTTTGGTTGAAGTTACGTAATGTATGTCAAAGTGTATGTGGCACTTACACACATATAAGTACATACATTCATATATATATATATATATATATATATATATATATATATATATATATATATGTATATATATATATATATATATATATATATATATATATATATATATATATATATATATATATATATATATATATATATATATATGTGTGTGTGTGTGTGTGTGTGTGTGTGTGTGTGCGTGTGTGTGTGTGTATGTGTGGGTGTGTGCGCAAGATAGAAATATAAAGTTGAATTATTTAAGAATTAATTCAGTTTGGCTGTTCCATTTACACATATCTTTTAATATCTGTCTGTCTGTCAGCAGGACAGACAGACAAACAGAAAATAAAGGATACGTGTAAATAGAATCGTCATACTGAATTAATAATGAAACAATTCGACTACATATATACTGTTACCTTGTACAGAAACCTTCAAAGGAAATACATTTAACAATATGCCATTTAACCAGCACACCAATTTACAATAAAGCTTCGAAACGGCGAGCCGTAA
This sequence comes from Macrobrachium nipponense, assembly GCF_015104395.2. NCBI lineage: Eukaryota > Metazoa > Arthropoda > Malacostraca > Decapoda > Palaemonidae > Macrobrachium > Macrobrachium nipponense. The sequence continues at coordinate 31,869,254 of NC_087207.1, read as the reverse complement.
AGACCTCTTATTCTCACTCAATAAATCTTATAAAACTTGGGAAACTATTAGAAGAAGGTATGTCAATACAGCAGACCTTTGTACCCGATAATGTCAATAGGAGTTGGTCATGCCGTTTTTCTACTAGGCATTTAGTAAGGGAATCAATATCAATCTCTTGCATTTCGTGTTATGTCCATATAACAGCGACTCTGTCATGTAATCCATACCTGGGATATAGAGAAAAGTAGTACATGCTTCCTATTTTTCCCTAATTTATTAATAGTTCCTCACTGGACGAGCCGGTTGCGTACTCGGCTATCAATCTGGTGGCCGGAGTTCGCTTCCTGCTGCCACCAGTGCGGAACTAGAAGAATTTATTTCTGGTGATTAGAAATTCACTTTTCGATATAAAGTGGTTCGGATCCCACAATCAGCTGTAGGTCCCGTTGCTACGTAACCAACTGGTTCCTAGCCACGTAAATAAAACTAATTCTTCGGGCCAGCCCTAGGAGAGCTGTTAATCAGCTCGTTGGTCTTACTTTATTATTATTATTATTATTATTATTATTTTTTTTTTTTTTTTTTTTTTTTTTTTTTTTTGCTCTATCACAGTCCTCCAATTCGACTGGGTGGTATTTATAGTGTGGGGTTCCGGGTTGCATCCTGCCTCCTTAGGGGTCCATCACTTTTTCTTACTATGTGTGCCGTTTCTAGGATACACTCTTCTGCATGAGTCCTGGAGCTACTTCAGCCTCTAGTTTTTTCTAGATTCCTTTTCAGGGATCTTGGGATCGTGCCTAGTGCTCCTATGATTATGGGTACGATTTCCACTGGCATATCCATATCCTTCTTATTTCTATTTTCAGATCTTGATACTTATCCATTTTTTCCCTCTCTTTCTCTTCAACTCTGGTGTCCCATGGTATTGCGATATCAATGAGTGATACTTTCTTCTTGACTTTGTCAATCAACGTCACGTCTGGTCTGTTTGCACGTATCACCCTATCCGTTCTGATACCATAGTCCCAGAGGATCTTTGCCTGATCGTTCTCTATCACTCCTTCAGGTTGGTGCTCGTACCACTTATTACTGCAAGGTAGCTGATGTTTCTTGCACAGGCTCCAGTGGAGGGCTTTTGCCACTGAATCATGCCTCTTTTTGTACTGGTTCTGTGCAAGTGCCGGGCATTCACTTGATATGTGGTTTATGGTTTCATTTTTCGTATTGCACTTCCTACATATGGGAGAGATGTTATTTCCGTCCTATCGTTCTTTGAACATCTGGTTCTTAGGGCCTGATCTTGTGCGCTGTTATCATTCCTTCAGTTTCCTTCTTTAGCTCTCCCCTCTGTAGCCATTGCCATGTGTCATCGCTGGCTAGTTCTTTAGTCTGTCTCATGTATTGTCCGTGCATTGGTTTGTTGTGCCAGTCCTCTGTTCTGTCTGTCTTTCTCCTGTCTCTGTATATTTCTGGGTCTTCGTCTACTTTTATTAGTCCTTCTTCCCATGCACTCTTTAGCCACTCGTCTTATTATTATTATTATTATTATTATTATTATTATTATTATTATTGTTGTTGTTGTTGTTGTTGTTGTTGTTGTTGTTGTTGTGGTGTGGTGGTGGTGTAATTATTATTATCATTATTATTATTATTGTTGTTGTTGTTGGTGGTGTTGTTCTTTAAGGTCCACAATAATATACTGATGGTAGCAGTTGTAAAATCTTAATACTGCTACCATCAGTATATTATTGTGGACCTTAAAGAACATTTATTATTAATATTATTATATAAAAAAAAACTGTGCATATATACGCCGGCAAAACCCAAAAATAGCTTTAAATTTCGAAAAAACGTCACAGTGAAGAAAATATGGGTAATTGGTAGGTCATGCTACAGCAAAGTTTACCGTCTTGATTCCCAACCTCTCTCTACAACAGTCTCTAGTCGATGAGTTGGAATTCACCTTCGCATGTTGGCATGTTTATGCATTCAAATATTGCCTCATCTGTTGCTCCGCCAGGATTTGCCTCCGCTTCAATGTTTGGACGATGGTTGAGTTTTCATCAATGTCTGTCTGTATATCAGTGTTGCTAACCATTCAAAAAAGTTATGCAAATGGGTTGGTGCTATGTCACAAAAAGCCTGATTAATTTCTGATGTATCCGGACTCCAAAACTTTATTTACTTTTGAAAACAGTTCTGGACTCGAATTCAGATATTTCATTATTAATAAATAATTAAGTAAGCAATTTATTTATTCTTGGTCCGTTCAGTTGATTTATTTGTTTACTGAGTTGGTGAAGTTACGAGATCTCAGAAAATTTTCTTGGCCTTACCTGTTTATTTATCTTCTTAATTTTATTAATTAATTCATTAAAATTTTTTAAGTTGCTAGAGGTATGAGTTCTCGGAGTGCTCTCTTTATTTGAACTTGAAATTATTATCTCCTCTGCATTAGATTCGGAGGCAAGAAGTACCTTTGTTGCACGTAATGTTGAGGTGAACAAAAATTAGTTATCGCGAGATATGAAGCCAAGAAACATTTCATTTACACAACATATGCAGGAAGGAAAACTTAATTATCGCAAGATATATTGGCAAGAAAAACTCTAAGTGCTCAAGATATGGTGGGAAAAACTCCATCTGCACTGGCTATAGAGGTAAGAAACGCCCAGTTGGCTGAGCTATAAAAGCAAGAAAAACTTCAGGTGTACAATGCACGATAGCAGGAAATACGTCAGTTGCAAGAGCAAGAAAAACACCAGTTTCCGCGAGAAAAACGTCATTAGTGCAAAATATGGTTCCAAGAAAAACTTCAGGTGTGTGTAATAAGAAACAGAAAAAACTTCAGTAGTACGAGATATGATGACAGGAAATCTTCAGGTGAACGTCTTCACCAAATATAATAAGTATGGAACTAATTCCATTGTTGACTGACCCCCGAAATTTTTCCAATCAGGTCATCTAAAGTTAAATTGTGTAAGTTTACGAGTGCTTCTCTGATTGTATGAACACCTCTTCGAGTTAATCGTTATACAAACTGAGCCAAATGTCTACGGCTTACGGCATTCATCAATACAGTCATGTGTATCTGATGGTAGATATACGTGCCAAAGTGTTAATTATGTATTATTGAATCCCGAGACATAAAAATATGTATTGCCAAATAATTGGTATTTTAAGCATTTCCCGTTGCTCTATTGACCTACCGTATGATTAGGAACTTATGAAGTGATACTGATAGAAAAACACGTCTGATTATCAAAGTCTAACTGAGCTTTATTTGTTATGTTTATACAACAACACAATAACATAAGTTAGCTAAAAAGGCTCGCGCTCTTCTAATTTATATTAAGAGACGAAACTTAATTTTAAGGAGTTTGTTTTTAAAATATATCTGTAAGAATTAAAGTATATGAGAAATTATACTTGAAAAAGTTTAAGTTCTCAAAGGTAAGCTAAGCGGTCAAACACTTCCATTGAATCTAAACTGAAGGCCAAGGTTCGAATGGTGGCTGAGGCACGTGGATATATATCAGTCATAATGCCTCTTCCGTGTCAGCTATTGACAGGGTTTGGTGAATTCGATAGCAAATGTTATTTCCGGTTTTATGCATGTATATGAATTATATATATATATATATATATATATATATATATATATATATATATATATATATATATATATATATATATAAATAACGCTGTGGTAAAAAGACCTTGTATACACTGTATTTCTCAGAGCCATTCTTAACATATTTTCTAGGCTTAATTCAATATCTGGTGTTACAAATTACATACAGATTCCCCATATGTGATAGAAAGAATCTGATCTCTACAGTTTGTTTCCAAACAGAAAGACTGACCAAGGATTGTTCTATATATAGGAAAATTCATGTTTTTTTTTGTGAAATTTCTTTGCACTTTCATATGATGGAAATTTCATTTGTTTTATGTTTTATGCTTTAGAGCTTTTCTAGGAAAGTGTGATTGCTGGTATATTTTCGGCTTCGTAAAATACTAACATTAAATAAAAATGTTTGTTTTGCAACACAGGATTTTTTATTTGCTTTTTTATAATTTACGTTTTTATTTGAATTTCAGTTTTCCACCTACTCGACGTAAATTTTAACATAAAAGTCAACTATCTCTTTCTTTCTTTCCTTCTCTCTTTTTTTTTTTTTGCTTTCATTGTTTAACGTTCCATTTAGTTCTCATGGTTGGTCTAACAATGTCATTCCTTTATCTTGCTTAATTCATATTACATTTATAAAATTTTTAAATAGCCAATTTTACACAAAGTGGAAGGTGCATTTTGTAAAAATAAGAAAATGCCCGAGAAGATTTACGAAAATTAATTGCAACGCGCAATTGTAAATACTTTCCCCCTGAGACTTATGCAAGTTACGGTAATATTCCAGCATAATTGTAATGACAATGGAAGTTACAAAAAGATAAAATGTTAGTTAAAAAAGAAACTGGATTAAATTTCGATTGGATATTGATACTCATAGTCGGAGAAAGATGAAGTCTAACATATTATTCACAATTAATTCAACTTTGTTTTGATAGTTTCAGCCACAGATTTGCAATATGTTCAAAGACCTGCCCTTCCGTAGAAAAAGGATTCTGTGGAACAATCTCTGCTTCATCTACGGAGTTTTCCTCATGGTCTGTAAAGGAAACTATTTCATCAGGCTGATGGCATATCTATGGGCCCTAACCTAGCCGTTAGAATGGCTAAAACGTACGTGTTCACTGCAGGATATCAGATGTTTTTTGGGGCCATACTAAATTATGCAGTTTGTACTTTTCACCATATTGATGTATTTGTTACTATGAATAACGGTCATGAAATACAGATTCCTGTGCTAAATATCCAACTCGCATTTTTCCTTTATTCCACAGTTCCTCACTGGACGAGTCCAATGCGGAATCAGAGGAATGTATTTCTGGTGATTAGAAATTCATTTATCGAAATAATGTGTTTCGGATCCCACAATAAGCTGTACGCCACGTTGCTAAGTAACCAATGGGTTCCTAGCCATGTAAATAAAACTCTAATCGTTAGGACCAGACCTAGGAGAGCTGTTAATCAGCTCAGTGGTCTGGTTAAAAGAAGATATACTTTTCCTTAATTCCATAACAGTCCTGCAATTTTGATACATATAGCATAGGTATACTGAGCAATCTTGAAATTGAATAACTGAATACAAAAAAATTACACTCCGTAAGTAGCGGTGGTCTGTGTTGATGAAACTTAAATTTTCGTGCAGAAAGTTTTCTTAAATTTATAATGGACGATAGCACTATATCCATTAGTTAGTAGAAATCCATATTATGGTTCCTGTTATTTGTATGCTGGAAAATTGCCACACCATGGTTGGGAACTCATCCCGAATTTTATACAAGAGCAGCTGTCGATACAAATGTCAGATGTTAGAATCCTCACTGATAAAACAACAATAAAATAGGATCAACCTTTCCAACGGAGACTAGGACTCTGAACAGATAGATAATATCTTCCTTAAGGCAACAATGAAGAGGATTAAGACAATTAACAGAACCAACGGCAGCTTAGCGGTGACCCCAGGCTTCACTTAAGGGCATGTCTCCTACTATATATATTTCGCTAATGAAACTCCTTCTGCCATTCACTACTTGATAAGGGTGGAGGTGAGTCCACCGAAATATAGTCCTTAGCTTTAAACCACAGTGTTTTAATGGGCCTTTTATACTTGAGGCATATCCTGTTTTAATAGAAGATTTTATTTACATATTCACATAAACGCACGCACACACACACACATTGCTTTGTAACTTTCCTAATGCAATTATCGTTTTCCGAGATATAACTCCGTTGTGTAATATTCTGTTAGGTCTGGAGTTAATGGAGGCTGGGACTCGTAACTACCAGAAAAGTCATGAAAATCCAATTACTCTGTAAATGCATCATACAGCTGTAGCATTTGTTGCTTTAGACTTTACATCGGGGAAAAAATACATCGCGCTCATTCATGACCGCATGAGATTAAGAGGATGCACGAGCATGTTTGGTCATAATTATTTGTATAATCTAGAAAATTGCGTCGCTTCTGGAACTGTTATGACTAATTATGCGTGCGAGGAATGTGCACGTAGATATATGCACACGCGCGCGTGCGTATATATATATATATATATATATATATATATATATATATATATATATATATATATATATATATATCTATATACATACATATGTATATATGTATATATATATATATATATATATATATATATATACATATAATATATATATATATATATCTATATATATATATATATATATATATATATATATATATATATATATATATATATATCATATATTATATATATATATATAAATAATATATAATGTATGGTAGTATATAAATATATATATGTATGTATATATATATATATATCATATATATATATATATATAATATTTATATATATATATATATATATATATATATATATATATATATATATATATATATATATATATATATATATATATATGTATGATGATGATGATGATATACACACACACACACACACACACACAAACACACACACACACACACACACACACACACACACACACATATATATAATATATATATATATATATATATGTTTATTTATTTACTTATTTATTTATTTATTGAAATAAAAGCGAGTCTCCCAGGTACCAAATCATTTATCAGTTATAATTATAATTCAAATTCTCCTTCGGTGGTATTCCCGAAATAAAGTGAATTCATAATACAAACTACAT
>NC_087207.1:31842461-31854961 GCF_015104395.2 Macrobrachium nipponense | reverse complement strand
ACTATATATATATATATATATATCTATATATATATATATATATATATATATATATATATATATATATTTGTATATATATATATATATATATATATATATATATATATATATATATATATATTGTATATATATATATATATATATATATATATATATATATATATATATATATATATACATATAAATATATCACGCTGTGGTAAAAAGAACCTTGTATACACTGTATTTCTAAGAGCCATTCTTAACATATTTTCTAGGCTTAATTCAATATCTGGTGTTACAAATTACATACAGATTCCCCATATGTGATAGAAAGAATCTGATCTTTACAGTTTGTTTCCAAAAAGAAAGACTGCCCAAGGATTGTTCTATATATAGAAAAATTCATGTTTTTTTTGTGAAATTTCTTTGCACTTTCATATGATGGAAATTTCATTTGTTTTATGTTTTATGCTTTAGAGCTTTTCTAGGAAAGTGTGATTGCTGGTATATTTTCGGCTTCGTAAAATACTAACATTAAATAAAAATGTTTGTTTTGCAACACAGGATTTTTTATTTGCTTTTTTATAATTTACGTTTTTATTTGAATTTCAGTTTTCCACCTACTCGACGTAAATTTTAACATAAAAGTCAACTATCTCTTTCTTTCTTTCCTTCTCTCTTTTTTTTTTTTTTTTTTGCTTTCATTGTTTAACGTTCCATTTAGTTCTCATGGTTGGTCTAACAATGTCATTCCTTTATCTTGCTTAATTCATATTACATTTATAAAATTTTTAAATAGCCAATTTTACACAAAGTGGAAGGTGCATTTTGTAAAAATAAGAAAATGCCCGAGAAGATTTACGAAAATTAATTGCAACGCGCAATTGTAAATACTTTCCCCCTGAGACTTATGCAAGTTACGGTAATATTCCAGCATAATTGTAATGACAATGGAAGTTACAAAAAGATAAAATGTTAGTAAAAAAAGAAACTGGATTAAATTTCGATTGGATATTGATACTCATAGTCGGAGAAAGATGAAGTCTAACATATTATTCACAATTAATTCAACTTTGTTTTGATAGTTTCAGCCACAGATTTGCAATCTGTTCAAAGAACTGACCTTCCGTAGAAAAAGGATTCTGTAGAACAATCTCTGTATCATCTACGGAGTTTTCCTCATGGTCTATAAAGAAAACTATTTCATCAGGCTGATGGCATATCTATGGGCCCTAACCTAGCCGTTAGAATGGCTAAAACGTACGTGTTCACTGCAGGATATCAGATGTTTTTTGGGGCCATACTAAATTATGCAGTTTGTACTTTTCACCATATTGATGTATTTGTTACTATGAATAACGGTCATGAAATACAGATTCCTGTGCTAAATATCCAACTCGCATTTGTCCTTAATTCCACAGTTCCTCACTGGACGAGTCCAATGCGGAATCAGAGGAATGTATTTCTGGTGATTAGAAATTCATTTATCGAAATAATGTGTTTCGGATCCCACAATAAGCTGTAGGCCACGTTGCTAAGTAACCAATGGGTTCCCAGCCATGTAAATAAAACTCTAATCGTTAGGACCAGACCTAGGAGAGCTGTTAATCAGTTCAGTGGTCTGGTTAAACGAAGATATACTTTCCTTAATTCCATAACAGTCTTGCAATTTTGATACATATAGCATAGGTATACTGAGCAATCTTGAAATTGAATGGCTGAATACAGAAAATTGTGCACTCCGTAAGTAGTGGTGGTCTGTGTTGATGAAACTTAAAGTTTCGCACAAAGTTTTCTTAAATGTATAATGGACGATAGGACTATATCCATTAGTTAGTTGAAATCCATATTATGGTTCCTGTTATTTGTATGCTGGAAAATTGCCACACCATGGTTGGGAACTCATCCCGAATTTTATACAAGAGCAGCTGTCGATACAAATGTCAGATGTTAGAATCCTAACTGATAAAACAACAATAAAATAGGATCAACCTTTCCAATGGAGCCTAGGACTCTGAACAGATAGATAATATCTTCCTTAAAGCAACAATGAAGAGGATTAAGACAATTAACAGAACCAACGACAGGCTTCACCTAAGGGCATATCTCCCAGTATATATATTTCGCTAATGAAACTCCTTCTGCCATTCGCTACTTGATAAGGGTGGAAGTGTTCCCACCACCGAAATATAGTCCTTAGCTTTAAACCAGAGTGTTTTAATGGGCCTTTTATACTTGAGACATATCCTGTTTTAATAGAAAATTTTATTTACACACACTCACATAAACGCACGCACACACACACACTGCTTTGTAACTTTCCTAATGCAATTATCGTTTTCCGAGATATAACTCCGTTGTGTACAATCCTGTTAGGTCTGGAGTTAATGGCGGCTGGGACTCGTAACTACCAGAAAAGTCATGAAAATCCAATTACTCTGTAAATGCATCATACAGCTGTAGCATTTGTTGCTTTAGACTTTACATCGGGGAAAAATACATCGCGCTCATTCATGACCGCATGAGATTAAGAGGATGCACGAGCATGTTTTTGGGTTCCATATTATTTCATAATCTAGAAAATTGCGTCGCTTCTGGAACTGTTATGACTAATTATGCGTGCGAGGAATGTGCACGTAGATATATGCACACGCGCGCGTGCATGGTATATATATATATTATATATATTATATACTTAATATATATATCTATATATATATATATATATATATATACGTGTATATATATATATATATATATTATATATATATATATATATATTATATATGATATATATATATATATATGTATATATATATTTAACATTAATGGGGAATACCTTAACAACTTAAGATTTGCAGATGACATAGTTCTACTCAGTGAATCATGAGAGGAATTGCAAAAGATGATAGAAGATCTGAATCGAGAAAACAGAAATGTAGGACTGAAAATGAATATGAGTAAAAAAAAAGTAATGTTCAATGAAAAATCAGAGAGACTGCAAATAAGAGATTATTAATGAATATACGCATTTAGGACAGACAGTAAGTGTTTCCTCAGGACATGAGACCGATATTAAAAGAATTATCAGCATGGGATGGAGAGCTTTTGGTAAACAAAATGAGATTATGAGGAGTAAAATACCACTTTCTCTAAAAAGAAAAGTATTTAATCAGATGGCTTCACCAGTATTAACTTAAGCATCAGAAACTTGGAGCCTTACTAAAGCCCGAGGTCATAAGCTATTAACAACTCAAAGAGCTATGGGAAGAATAATGGGAATAACACGAAGAGACAAAAAAAGAGCAACATGGATACGAGAGCAAATTATAATCTGAAAATGTCAGATAATGGATGGACGAAAAGAATAACAGAATTGGTCCCTAGAGATTGCAAACGAAGCAGGGGAAGGAAGAGAAGACGATGGATTGACGAGCTAAGAAAATATGCGGGTAAACACAGACTGGCATAGAAAGACAATAAACAGAAGGGAGTGGAAGGACATTGTCTGAGGGCTTTGTCCTGCAGTGGACTAGAAACGGCTGATGATGATGATGATTATGATACACACACACACACACACACACACACACACACACACACACACACACATATATCATATATATATATATATATATATGATATATATATATATATATATATATATATATATATATTCCCCTTCGGTACATATATGAAAATATATCATTTGGGAGGTGAAGTGAATTTAGATATTAAAGGACATTTGTAGCTTGAATTGATATATATATATATATATATATATATATATATATTATATATATATATATATGTATGTATATATACATATACATAAACATACACACACACCACACAACACATATATATATATATGTTTTATTTATTTACTTATTTATTTATTTATTGAAAAGCGAGTCTCCCAGGTACCAAATCATTTATCAGTTATTATTATAATTTAAATTCTCCTTCGGTGGTAATCCCGAAGTAAAGTGAGTTCATAATACAACTACATACAACCATATATATGTATATATATATATATATATATATATATATGTTATATATATATATACTATATATATATATATATATATATATATATATATATAATATATATATATATACATATATATATATATATATATATATATATATATATATATATATATATATATATTCCCTATTCTTTTGCTTTTAACACGAATGGCAATACATCCTGTGAAATCTTTCTTCGTAATATTTTTGCTTTTAGTTCTTGCTTATTGGAAAGTTGGCGTTCACTTGATAATAGCTGTTTGATAATAATAATAGTGAAAACGTGTCGTCTCTATCCTTTGCATGCAGGCAAGCAGCGTGCCTTCCCGCCGGGAATTCACTTTATTCCGGTGCCTTGATGGTTAGCAAAAGGCTTGCTACGCCCTGCCGGCGGTATGTCTCCGCCTGTCTGCTGCATATAACATCGAGACAGTTTCTATTTTTCATCCCGAAATCTAAGCGTACCACAAAGTTTAGCTTTGGCAGAATAAACCAACAACAGGACTTCGCAAATGTAAACCACCCCGAGGACGGTGGGAAAAATTCCCGGACTCCATTGTCAGTTTGGAACGGAACTTCGCGTTTCTCTATAGTTATCCTGTCTCTCACGAAAGCTATTTTTTATTTTTTTTAGCTTGGATAAACATTAAATTCGGAATGGAAAAGAGGAAGAAACTTGGAAGCATGTTTGCGCGAGTTCGTTCTCTCATCATGCCTTTATTATATCTCCAACTTTCTTCATATAAAAGGAGGAAGAAGGAAAATTGCGGTTGCAATATTTGTCACAACACAATAGAGAAGAGAAGGACGATATAAACGATGATGTGAGAAATGACCTCGAAGCTAAATCTTATTCGTTTAGCTTGACCAGCATGCAGCAATAGTTCCTAGCATAAGTATTTATTGATTTTCATCAGCAGACCTGATTTGTCATTCGCGTCATGCAAGAATCTTACATGTGCAATTTAACCTTTCTTGAGCCTTTCTGGTTTTAATAAGAATAGAACATTAGAAAATGAAAGGTTATAGCTCGTAATACGTTTCTTTTTCAAGCTGACTGCGGCTGAACCAGATAATTTCTCAAACAGAGGACTGTGATGGCCCTCGGTAACGACCCAGAAACTACACTTGGTGTATAACTTATAAACCAAGTGGAGCTTCTGGTTGTTTTAAGCTCTCTTCTGGTTGTTTTAAGCCATTTTATAAATTATAAGAGGGCTAAAAACAACCATTTGAGCCTACTGAGACCACAAAACTGCATGCAGACCATAAGCAGCCCGGATCTAATGAATCATTCTTGAATAATAACCTCACAGAATTCACAAGCTTTAAATATACACAGAGGTCTTACAAAACCGATGCACTTTGTTCGTCTTAATCTTTAATTTCTATTCAAGTGACAGCAGACGTGCTCTTGTAAACAAGGCTGTGGCTCATTCAACTCCATTGTTGAGTGATTAGTTCCCGGACTTTCTTGAGGCAACAAATATAAATTCGAACTTTGTAGGAACATTTCCTGTGATCCCAAATTTTGTTGAGACGCTGAGTTCGAATCTGTATTTCTAGGAGGGCAGTGAATCCGGGTTTTGGTGTACCCAATATATATATATATACTATATATATATATATATATATATATATATATATATATATATGATATATATATATAATATATATATATATATATATATATATATATATATATATATATATATATATATATATATATATATATATATGTGTGTGTGTGTGTGTGGTGTGTGTGTGTGTTGGTGTGTAGTGATGTCAGCGCCATCCTAAATCTTAGTAATAAACTAGAGGCGCCCTTTAGGTGGTATGATGTCAATTGTTAAAACCTTCACTTTTGTGTGGATTAGGAAAGCACTACAATTCGATAATAACATCACCATATTTCTTTATAACAAAATTTTACTTATGAAAGTAAAGCATATTTGTACGGATGATGTTGGTGATTTATAACAGTTATTTTGATATCATATGAAACAATAAAATAATAGTTCTAATAAATGACATCTACGAGGAAACTTAGTTTTTGAATTAAATCTCCAATATAAATAGACACGTATAAAACATTAGACTATACTCCATAGTTGAGGATATAAAGTATATTAATCATATATCATTTACATGTATAGAGACTATTTGAAATAGCTCTTTAACGAAACTGAATTAAGTTGACTGGTCAAAATAACACGTCAACAAATGTAAAGTAAAGGACTAAACATAACTTGTTATGAAACGTTACTGGTTGCTCTTTCATAAAATTTGAGTATAAATTTTCATCATAAATGCTTAGAAATAACATTACGAATTCGGCTTCAGTACAATGGATAATGAAATCTGCTCACATCATATTTTGGAAACCAAGTAATAATATATAGTGCGTTAGTTTTTCGTTCTGGAATAAGCAATATTTGTGTCCTTGAAAATAATATCTCATACGTTGGAGTTTTTTTTTTAACTAAATACCGCTCAAGATTTCTGAGAAAAAAATTTAGCACCCAGTTTTTATACATCGTATAAAGCAAAGGACGAGATCACAAACTTTATTTATATAAAATAGTTTTTGGTTTTTAATTTTACAATTAATCCTTTTCAAAATCGTTGGAATATTCGATGTACTAGTTTCTATATTTGGGAATAAACATTGATCACAATTTTTGAAAATATACTTATTGTTATTTTGTACAATAAACATTTCTCTACAATCTAAAATATACTATTTTATATAATGATTGTTTTCATATTAGACACGGGGACTTCCAAAATTCAATGTAATAATCACATAATCTCCGAAATACTACAAATTATGCGAAGTCAGTTATACGACTCGTCTACCAGTTCAGCGGAACAACTCTGACAATACAATTACACGCTTCCATTTTTGCAATAAAAAAAATTACATATTCATTCTCCTGCTGCCTGGCAGCTGGAGCTACTTCCACACAATAACCCATTTAGTCATATGTAGGAATTCCAGACTTTCCTGCGAAACTCAATCTAACTAAAGCAATTTGGCCATCCTGGATGCCTAAGCGCTCAAATGCCCCTAATTTCGGACGCAGCGTTTGTGTTAAAGCGCAGGCGACCGCTCTTTCCTTCTGATATACAATGGTAGATTTTGGTGCGGGGGAAGGGTGTGGGTGTGAGGGATGCGGGGGAGGGGTAGGTAGTTGTTCAGCAGCGGTTATTCATGTGAAATGAAGGGGAATAGTTCTGTATGACTCCAGTACAAATGTAGACTGAATTGGTGTGTAATGAATGCAATTGAATGGGAGAGCCTCGCCACAATTCATATACAGATAGGCACTGAAGGAAATTGAAGGGGGAGACTTCAGCGTTACTCAAGTGCATCATGTAGACTGAACTAAAGTGTTCCGCTGCCCTTTAGGTTTACTCGACTATAAACGTAAAGTCTAGACTCCAGAGGAACGATTTAGTATAACCCTCTCACAAACGCAGAGTGAAGTAAAGTCTAGCAAAGGTGAAGTGAAGTGAAATGGAATGAGGTGGACTTTAAAAGTCTGTGAATAAAGAAACTCTAGTTTAATCATGATTGCCACTAAAAATATAAGCACCTTTACACTAAAATTAGGGAGGCAAAGTCTGCTAAATTAGTCTGAAGCTTTGTCTATACTTGGTATACTTTTGACTCACATTTAACATTTCATAAGCATCGAATGAAAGTTTCAGCAAATGCCGCACGATAGTTAGGTATTGATCGCAAGGTTTTATATATCTATAAAGTGACAAAATCAATGCAACCTGTTTTAGGTCATTTGTCCTTCCTTTACTAGAATACTGTTCTACGATATAGATATCTTATTCTGCTAGAGATTTATCTCTTTTGGAAAGAGTGGTTCGTGGTGGTAGGTTTTTGTTTTCTAATATTAGCAGCTATGACCTGCACCATCAAAGGATTGTATCTCGTTTATCTGTTTTTCGTAAGTTGTATTTTTACAGAGATCTTCACATTCAGAGTAGTTCCCTGATTCTCTTATCCTACCGAGAGCGACCAGGTTTGCTGAATAGCAGCATCAATATGCTGTATAAATGTACATTGCTGTCGAACTTCTGTTTCGGGGGTCATTCATTCCTCAATCCGTTGGACTGTGGAAGTCTCCCTGAGGATGTGCAATTAAAACCTCAAAAGTTGCAATGCATTATTATACTAACTAAAGAAATCCTCCTTATAGTTTAATAATTTACACTTTTATCAAAATTTTTATTAACTTTTTAATTTATCTTTGCTTTCAGTGTCTCCTATTACCTTTAGTTACTTCTTTTAAATGAACACCATTATTTTGGCATCTTTAATTTCAAGTAAATAACCCCCGTGGGCTTGTTCCATATTATATAGAGGGTTCTACATCTTCTGAATAATACGAATAATCATTAGTAAATGATATTCACGGAGGTTTGTGTTTCAGAATATCTGGGTTACATATATTTTAGAGAAGGAGGCCAGCTAACCATTTAGAAATCTTTTAATTGTAAGCTCTGGCACATGAGATGATGGGTCTAAATGGAAGATTATCTTTGTGTGTTTTGGGAAGGCCATAAAAGTAAGGTCGTTTTGGATTAATGAGTAAATTTCTCCAATAGTTCAAAGCCCTTTTTGACTTGTCCTATTAATCTACTGGCCCTATTTCTAAAATCCCCCTTGCTGCCTTCTTTCTTGGCACTTTCTCCTAGTCTCATTAAACATTCGGAAGATTTTTGTCACAAATTCATAGAAGCACATATACCACTTCACAACATAAAACTTTTAAGCCTTGACGTAGATTCTATATTCACAAAAGTATCAGTACAGGGACCGTTTCTTTCAGTTTATTAGGAACAAATTTATCCCCCCTATTCAATCAGTATTTCTCATTAGGTGTCTTGACAAAATAAAAAGTTAAGTTTTTGAATTATGTGTATCTAATAACGTATTTTTATTCGAGGAGTTATTCTATAAGCAAATATTCGGATGTAGCATGGGTAGGCCTTTAAGTCCTGTTTTAGCCGGTCTATGCAAGGAATACTTTGAAACTATAGCAATAAAGCAATAAAACCCAAAAACATGCTGTGGTTGAGATATGTCTAACATTCTGGGATAATAGGTGGGGCAATTTCAACGAATTCCTTTCAAAATTAAGTGCTTTTAGTGCCCATCATCAAATTTAAATTTTAATGGGAAACAGACAACAAAATTCCTTTTCTTGATGTTTTAATAATTAGAGACACGGCAGAATACAAATTTACCATATACACAAAACCAACATTCTCACTTTCATACATTCACTACTTCAGTTACCAACACATTTCTATAAATATAGGCGTAGCCAGCAACCTATTCTTAAGAGCCTAACGAATTTGTTCCCCAGATTTCCTGGAAAGGGAATTTGAACTAATTCGTAAGCAGCTTTCGTCT
This sequence comes from Macrobrachium nipponense, assembly GCF_015104395.2. NCBI lineage: Eukaryota > Metazoa > Arthropoda > Malacostraca > Decapoda > Palaemonidae > Macrobrachium > Macrobrachium nipponense. Next base: position 31,845,507 of record NC_087207.1, on the reverse strand, counting down.
TTAAGGTATCCTGACCATATAATTGAGAAAGCGATTCATAAAGCAAACAATTTTCTACCACCCCTTCAAGGCAAGACCAGAGTGACGCCTAACAATAAAATAAAAAGCCCACAGCTGGATAGGATTAAGACTGCCTTTACGTACCCAAATACCCTTGCCAAATCCCTCATTAACGTCAAACAAAAGACAAACCCAAGGACACAGGAGTATACGAAATCCTATGCCTAGACTGTAACCAATCTTACATTGGTTTTACAGAAAAATCACTTCCCCAGAGATAAATACAACATAAACGATCAGTTAAGTACGGGCAACAGAGCTCGGCTATTTTTAACCATATAAATAACCATAACCACAGAAAACACTGGAATTAGCAGCAAATATAGGTACAAGAGCCAGATGATAGAGTCGGCCTTGATTAAACTAAGACGGGTAATGAACATCTCAAGGGTCGCCTGGGATTCAGATATCATAGATAAAGTCTTCCTTCAACCAATGCTCAAGAAGTTCAAAGAGAATTTACCAACCGGAGTGACCTAGTTAAGTGGCTACCTCTAGATGGATCTCTTGGTATAAATACTGTCTTGCCTGTAACTTGTAACTTTTCTCATTCATTATCTACATGAAGAGAGAGTCAGCAGTCTCTGAACTTTGGCATTTTTTATGGGCTCCTTTTATGAGATGGAATTCTGTTGTAACAGAACGTTTTTACTAGTCATACTATATATATATATATATATTATATATATATATATATATATATATATATAATATATATATACAGAGAGAGAGAGAGAGAGAGAGAGAGAGAGAGAGAGAGAGAGAGAGATTCATCACACATTTATGTGCGTGAACGGTCAGGGACTACCATGATAAGGAAAAATTATACTAGTTGGGTACAAAGAAATAGTGCCTGGAATAGAGATGCTGTGATGATTCGTGTAAAAATATATATCTCTCATTCCTCTGGCGTCTTGGTTGGAACTAAAAATACCTCTGGAGGAAGTAGCGATGTTAACTTTGTAACTTCAAGGATAAGAGGAAAGGCTTCTGGAACAATTTATCATCTTTATTACCAGAAATGTCCGGAGGTTTACGCTACGTTTCTTACTCTTTATCTCATCTCACCGCCATTCGTGGCCACCTTCGAGCAAGGGCAAGTGAGAGCAAAATGCAGGCTTAGTCTACATTACCAAACCCAACAAGGAGCTATCCTGTTTAAAAGAGAAATTCACTGATTTGCTGGGTGACCTAAATGCTCAAGTATGCGACAGGGTTATGAGATGGCGTTACTGATAGCCTGACAGAGACTAGTTCGAATAAGAAAAGAATCTTTGGACACATAATTCTGTCCAGGCAGTGGTTGGTTGTTAGGTATCCGTTGTTGGTAAAGTAAAATATTCATAAGTTTGTGTACGAAATAAAATTGAATGTAATAAGGCACAAAGAGGGTTTAAAGGTAAATCAGGAATATAGATAAAATGGAAATAGAAAACACGTGCATTAAAATAAAAAAAGAAAAAAAAAGACGATTTAACGTTCATGAGAAAAAGGATGTAATCTGGAAAAAGGTAATAGATATAACGATGCTTGAAACAAAAAAGCCAAATTTTTCGTAGTGCCGAGTTCACATGAAGGAGAGAGAGAGAGAGAGAGAGAGGAGAGATAGAGAGAGAGAGAGAGAGAGAGAGAGAGAGCAGAATAAAAAGTCGCCTTTAGCACCTTTTCTGGAAAAAGAAAGGAAGTGAGGGTTTAAATGTAATGAAGCATATTGTACCAAGGAGCTCACTCAAAGATACGAAAAATGGTTGAGAATTTTTCCCAGCTTGAAATAATGAAGGTTAATGGTCTCAGAGAAAAAGAAACCACACCCAGGTAATTACCTAGAGAGAGAGAGAGAGAGAGAGAGAGAGAGAGAGAGAGAGTACACCACGAACTGACTAAACTGGTTTTATGAGCGGCACATAACGCAGCGAGACGTAATAACCGCAACTGGGCGATAATATGGCCCTTATCAGTTTTTTTTTATTCATCCTCGTAAATAAGTGGAAAAAATTCACCGAAAAGTAGTTTGATAACAATTTAATTACAGAAGATTTATCTTCTTCCTTGTGGGTCGACATTAATATTTATTCGGGGTTCCTAGGGAGATATATTAAAACAATTCCTTCCAGAAAAAAGGAAAAAAATTAAATCACGTCTGCGGCTCATGAAAGCTTATGAATATTAAATTGCGTAATATTTTTTCACTCGAGTTTTACCTCGGTCCCTAATCTTTTTTGTGTAGCTGAAACTCCTCCAATATTTTTTAAAGAAAAATGATCTTGGATAAAAGTCTGCTAATGTAGAACCTTTACATAATTATGTAAAAAAAATTCCAAGAACTTTGTTATTTCCTGAGGTAATTACGTTGGTATTCTCAAGGAAAATTGTGTTATTCCCTCAAGTTATAGGGGGAAAATACGGTGGCTCTTGCTCCAGGAGAAAAAAAATATTAGCTGTCTCTAATAAAGGAGAATATACAGGCTGCCTGGTTTAGTCCTTTAAGGCAAGAAGCTACAAAAAAATACCAGAAAATATGTTCCTGGAACATCGTTATTTCCAAGTTCATAAAGAATTGTTGATTCGTTAAGCTTCACGTGAAGGTAGGGAGTAGTAACCCTACCTGGAGCAAACCTTATACATAATTCTCTCCGTGAAAGGTTTGTTTGAATAAAGACGAGGCTCAAATGGAGCCACTCACTATGAGATATTTTAGAAGGGGAGACGTGTTTCTAAGGACCGCTGTTTGCGCTATTAACGCGACTTCACTCGGCGAGTGTCTATAAATAGCCAACGAGTACAGAGGGTTTCGCTTCTCCGTCACGTCTTTCGAAGAAACATCCTTGCAAGAATGCAACGTCCATTTCATCATCTGATTCACAGATGTCATTGGTATGTTTACCTTCTTGTAAAAGTCTGCTTTCCAGCGAGTTTTTTTTTTCTTTTTATTCCACGAACCAGGACAAAGTTTCTCGAGGGCAAAATTAGAATGTTAGTGAGAGGT
>NC_087207.1:31814961-31832461 GCF_015104395.2 Macrobrachium nipponense | reverse complement strand
TGTCTGCCCGCAAGTGTTGCATTCCCGCAAGATTATGAAACCAGCTTTTATCAATTCCATTTTGAGCCATCCATTATCCATTTGTGAGAGATTATAAGTCCACGTGGGGACCAATAGCATTTACTTTTCTCCAGGCCAGTACGAGCCTTTTGTAAATAAATAGCTGTAAAGTATTTAGCTGAGTTTCTGGCGACCTGTTCCTCTAGAGTAAATATTCACTATAAATCAGTTTTACGTTAAGTTCAAGTAATTCCACCTTGTTCTCCCTTAACTTTTCCTGTTTACGTATCGGGGCCTCTCTCAAGGCCAGGCTCATATGTAAAAGTGGCGACTCTTGCCAGTATCCTGGCTTGTAAATCGAGTAAAAGTGTCGACCTCGCCGAGGATTCGAACCTAGCTTGCTTAAAAAAAGCTTGTAAGTCGCGTTATCCCTTATAAAACGAATGTAAATGTTTTTCAAAGCAAAAAAAACAAAGCACACTTGCGCGGAAGACACACACTGGCTCACGGTAAGGTATACCATTCATTCATATTATGATTATTTTATAACAAATGTTAGCTTAAGATACGTTTAAGTATTTTTATTACGAAGTGTTTAAAAGAGCGTTAAGTAGAAAATATTATTATATTGTAACGGCCAGAGCGCCGAGCGAATTCTGTTATTTTGTAAATGCATTGTTCTCGTCTGACGAGACACTAACACGTGTATTAGTTGCCAGAAAGTACCAGATCAAACTAGGAAGTGCTTTGCCAGGGTTTATTGTTGTGTAGAAAGCCTAGCTAGTTAGGAGTGTTTTATTAATAGTTACGGCAAAAGAAGTGTACAATTCATTTGTCTGTGATATGTTAGGGAATTCATTTTAACGTAGGTTTCATTCCAAGTATTGGTAACCGCTTAGCTCTCAGCTTAATTAATCTGAGCGTACACGCTCTCCCAGGTAAGCTTCGCGCCTGCGCTGTCTCAACCAACCTTCGTTTCTCACAAAGCGGCAGCCATGTTTTTATCCCTTTAAGCATTATCTCAACGATTTAAGCAAAGTAACGTAAGTCTTGAAAGTTTAACGTAAATAATATTAATCTCGGTACTAGTATCTATCGTTCTGCCAGAGAAATTAACGTAATTCGCCTTGAATAAGAAAATTAGAATTCGTGTTGTAAATCGCTTTCGCCATTACAGATCAGCTGTTTGAACGCCTCGTGGTTCACATCACTGCTAGCCGCTCACGTGTTTCACCTAGCATCGCTCACTCGCTCGCTGAGCGAAAGTTTCATTTCCTTTCGTACTTAACGTAACCTTTTCCATTTACAAATTGTTTGCTAACATTTCATTTTAAAATCCTTACCGTCATTTCACTTGTCACAAGGACCTAGTATACTTACGTAAAGTTAACGTAAATCTTCAAAGAGTAAATTACAAGAATTGTTAACGTAAAATGCGTCTTTGTGAAATTCATATTGAAACGCAAATCATTTCATAAGCGCAAGCCGCTACCATTAACGTAAAAATCGTTCACCGCGAGAGCGATTCATCATTTTTCATAAAACGTTATCAAAAGCAATTCTTTCATTAAACGTTAACATAAGTAGATAATTTAACGCAAGTTGCGTCATATTAAACTAGCATTATTAGTTCAATTAAATACAAGGGAGTTCATTCATATATCATTTTCACCCTCTCCGAGAGAGAGAGAGAGAGAGAGAGAGAGAACCAGAACCCATTATTCACGAAGCCAAGAGTACTACATTCATTACTTATAGCATGCAGAACTAGCATTATTTTAGTTCTTTCTTGTGTCTTTCATTTACACTGAGCGTGGATACGTACGCGCCTGTGTCCATTGCAGTTTGCAAGCATTTATTTCATTTACCGAGTACTTCAGCGAAGGATTGAGCATTTCTAAAATTATCATTACCTGTCGTTGCCCGAGTGGGCTTTTCATTTTTTATCACAAAAAACTTGCGTATACCGCAAGCACAACCCGCAAATTCATTACTTCCAGACAAGGAAGTCGTTACCAGTTTAGGACTGGCCACCCCCAGTGCACGTCAGGTCTTACCATTTTACAGTGCCACTAATTCGTGACACTGTCCATCGACTGGCTGCTGAAGTACTCCCACCTTTTACTTTCTCTCCTCCACCATTACACTCTGCCCCGAACAGAGTACCATTTCACTTCAGTATAGTAAGTATACTGCATGTAGTGTCCGGGACACAGCACGATACCAGTGCTCCAAAAGGAAACGCCTCGCCTCATAAGTGCCGTGGCACCTGTACAGGCCGTACAGGCTACCCTTTACAAGCCGCGTCCCAGTCCTACGGAACGCCCTAGTTCGTTTAGTGTGCTCCATGTACGAGGATCAGTGATCCTTCGGACCACCTCCAAGGCGGGAACGCCTCCCGAAATTGCCGCAACGACCAGCACTACTAGTGCGTGTCCAAAAGGAAACGGCTCCTCATAAGTGCCATTGCACCTGTTACAGGCCGTACAGGTAGCCATTCAACCTACGTGTCCGTCCTTACGGGACGCCCTATTCTTTAGTGTGTCCATGTACGAGGATCAGTGATCCTTCGGACCACCCCAAGGGAACGCCTCCCAAAGTGCCGCAACCAGCTCTAAGTGCTGTCAAACCTGCGTGTCCGTCCTTACGGAACGCCCAATCCATTAGTGAATCCGCTATCCTGGATCACCCAAACAAGGGAACGCCTCCCAAAAGTGCCGCAATACCAGCCCTAAGTGCTGTCAAACTGCGTGTCCGTCCTTACGGAACGCCCAATCCATTAGTGAATCGCTATCCCGGCCCGGATCACCCAATCAAGGGAACGCCTCCCCAAAGTGCCGCAAATTCCAGCACTACTAGTGCTGCCCAAAGGAACGCCTCCATAAGTGCCGCGCAACCTGTATTGGACCTACAGGTAGCCCATTCCAGCGTCTCCCAAGTTGGGAACGCCCTTAAGTGTGACGTACGCCGCACACTATTTGATTTTTCACCTCATCAGAAGGTGCCTTTCCAGAAGTGCCACCAACTTACGGGACACTTCCCAAGTGCCACAGAGCACCCAATCTTTTCAGATTTTTTTTTTCTCTATCACGTCGCAGAACACATTTCCAAGTGAGTGCCACATTACCCAGTAGGCACTCCCATTCCATCCATTACCCGTCCTGGCCATTATTTTTTAACTTTATCAGAGCCTCTACTGCAGCCTAAGGGAAATGTCTTCCCCTGCTTCCCGCGACTTCTTTGCCATAGAGCTAGAGAAGCTCGGAGCCCTCATAACTCTGGGCAAGGAGGCCGGTTACACTGGACCAGCACTGGACCAGTGGATAAAGGCGCAGCAGGATGCCGCACGCCTACAAGAAAGGGAAGAAAGAGAAAACAAGAGAAAAGCCAGAGAAGCAGAAAGGAGGGCAAGTGAAGAAGAGAGAAAGCATGAGCTAGCTCTCAAGGAACTCAAAATCAAGTGGGAGAAGGCCCGTAAGGAGAGTATCTTAGCTCCAGCCACTCTGCCAGCTTCCAGCCCTGCACCCACTGTCTCTCTTAGTCCCGCTGTCTCTGGTCAGCCTGACATCTTTTCTATTTGTGAGCCTGGTCCTGATCCAGTGCCCGAGATAGAAATTCCTGCCGCATCCTGACATCCTTTTACCATTTTACCGCCTACCTCCTCCATTTTGGAAGAAGTAAGCCCACCAGTTGACCCCGGACTTGTTTCCGAGGGTGATTCAACAGAGGTTTCCTTGACCTCCCTACCTCAAATCACTGCCAGAGAGGACTCTTCACCTGTGCCAGAGCACACTGCCAGCCTTGGTGACTCCACAGATTCGCAACCTGTGGGGCCATCTCGGCCTTACCGTCCAGTGCCACGGAAGAGGATCTGGAACAAGTTCTGCCGAGACTGTGGCCGCAAGGGTCATATGTCTGCAAATTACGGAGGGTGCGCAAATCGCCATATTCCTGCCATTGCAATGGCAGTTACAAATCCTCCCTCACTAGGACGTCCAGCTAAGGGCCCTGTAACAGTCGCACCCCTCCAAAGCCATTATCCGCCAAGCCACGTCAGAGCCTACGACGACTCTGGTGCTCAAATCTCCCTGATACGGAAGATCGAATCCCCCGAGGGGCTAATATTGACAGACTTCAACTGATAACCATTGAAGGTATCAACCATATCAAGCTGATCCTTCCAACCGTACAATTGAGGGTCACCAGACCTAGTTTCTCCAAAGTTTGTACTCTTGCAGTTGCAAGCTACATTCCAGGAGGTTATGACCTCCTCCTAGGGCAAGACATGAAGTCTCCCTCACAGTTCAAAAAGCCTAGGGGTCCTAACCCCACGACCAATCTCTCCAAAGCAAGGAGTAATCGAAATTCTACTTCCTCCAGGAAGTACGTCCACCAACAGTCTCCCACGTTACCCAGGAGGGAGATTGATCATTCACAGTTCCGTTGCAAAACCTGCAACGTACTAGGGCACTCCACGAATTGGGCCTAGGTGCCCTAGCCGACTATCAGCAGCGGACCACTGTCCATTTTCCACAAGGCTTAGCTTCAACAGAGACAGGAGCCTCTGTCTCCTATTTCCAAGGGCACGCTGAGAGGTATTGCACCTCCGGTACCCGTCACAGGTCCAGTCAACCTCAACTCTATGCCAGTGCCACTTGGCAGCACTGAGCAGTGCCAAGCTCCGTCCAGCCTGGAAGTAGAGCCACCACAGAACTTGACCTCTGCGCCTGGCTGGCCCCGAGCTAGCGCCGGCGCCTAACCTTCTCAAGGATCCTCCTACCGGAGATCCTCCAACAGGCATGGAGCTTACCGCAGACCATGGCCAATCCTAAGGTCCACGAGTCTTCTTCACCCTCACCACTGTCGCCCGAGGATGAACCTCCGGCAGACCTCACATTCTCGCCTCCTCTGGAGAACCAGGAGCTGCCCGACCAGGAGTCAGCCTGGAGTTTTCCCCTTACGATGGCTATCGCAGCAGCTGAAGTGAGGGCCTCCCCTGCAGTAGGTTCCACCTCTACGACGGTTGCTGCAGATACCGAAGTAAGGTGTCTCCTGCAATCCCTCAGGCTACCACTGCCGCTGCTCCTGACGGCGTTTTCTGGCCTTCCTTACCCCAGAGTCGCTGCCTCCATCTACTCCTAGGACTAGATAGCCAGGTCCTGGAGGAATAAGAAGAAGAAGAAGAAGGGGACGTAACAAATCATTAACACACTAACCAAAGAGCCACATGCTCTCCTTGACACCTGTGCCGAGGTACAGTGTCGCATTCAATTGCAGAGTGATCCTGGCACCTACCCAGAGAAGGTAGCCAGCCTGATCTCTGCCAGTAAACTAACCCTCTAACCCCTAGAAATTGTGATACTAACACTCATGTAAATGTCATAATTACCTCATTACATTTCCATCCTGGTAATGCACTAACCACTCATCATCCTCACGCATCATTACCACACCTCATGTGTTTAACAATTCCGTCGCTGAACTGCTGCTGAGCGTTCAACATTCTGGAATGATTGCGTCTCGAATTAACTGTAATGAGTAGGTTAGGCTAATGATTTAGTACCAGGGCATTAGAATTTTCAAGTAACCTTATCTCGGGGTAGAGTTGACTATCGTCACAGACAACCCGTAGTTATTACTTAGGCTAGACTACATTACTCCATTAAGTTAGTACACTTAGCATCTCCACCTATAAGTAAGGTAGGCCACTGTAGTTAGCTGTATCGCTGCTCTAAAAACTTCAAGTTAGAGTAGGAGAACTGGGTAGTCGAGACGATCAACTTATTTAAGCCAAGACCTTCACGCCCGAAAGGGAGTGAATGCCTTCTTAACAGGGGGAGCTGTGACATTTATAGATCTCTTCGTCTACCCAGTAATTAATTAATTAGTTTGATTTGGAAACCGGCAGCCATTCCCTCCAAATATCAGCTGATTTTTAGTAAACGCGGGAAACCAAAACCCGCCAGCCAGAGGTAGGGAGTTCCTAAGTTGGGGGAAAATAGACTCTTGTCAGCTTTAGGGAAGTATCTAAAAGGGAAGGATGTAGGCAGACTGGTACTACTTAGGCCTATATCTTAAGCTCTTTTTCCTGTGAACCCTCTGTTGGCTGTCTGTTCTGTTTCCAGGATTTGCCCTGCTCGTGGGGGGTTAAGCTGACTCCCAACACCCAGGCAAAACACCTGCGATCTGCCTCAGTCGACGCAGTTCATGACCTCGGACGGATGCAGGCCAGTCAGCCTCCCACACTTAGGCCTAACGGCGTTATTGGCGCGCCCAAATCTGAGACCAAGCCGGACGCCGCACTTTTCCACAAAGGGCCCACAATGAATATTGCATCCAGGTACGTCTAAAAGTGTAAACTCCAAACCAGCACCTTTTACTACCATACGACTCTTGCTAATTTCATTTTCAAGTCTCATTTTTATCCCTCCTACATCAAAAGCCCTTTGTCCTCATCGGGCCACGTGCTCCCCCTTGTGACTTGTTAAAGACTAAGCCTTCAGTGCATACCTCAGTGAAACATTAGAGTTCCTTTGCCCCAGTGTTAGAGAACTAATTATCCTTAACCAAAGCAAGAAGTAATTTTTTCTTTTATCTTGTGTAATCTGGATCCTTTTTCCAGACTTCCCTGAGTCACGTGCGAAGTCTGTCTGCCCGCAAGTGTTTTCATTCCCGCAAGAGTATGAAACCAGCTTTTATCAATTCCATTTTGCGGAGCCATCCATTAATCCATTTGTTTGGGAGAGATTATAAGTCCACGTGGGGACCAATAGCATTTACTTTTCTCCAGGCCAAGTACGAGCCTTTTGTAAATAAATAGCTGAAAGTATTTAGCTGAGTTTCTGGCGACCTGTTCCTCTAGAGTAAATATTCACTATAAATCAGTTTTACATTAAGTCAAGTAATTCCACCTTGTTCTCCCTTAATTTTTCCTGTTTACGTATCGGGGACCCTCTCTCAAGGCCAGGCTCATACGTAAATATATATATATATATATATATATATATATATATATATATATATATATATATATATATATTAGCTAACCAACTGGCAATGCCTTGGAAATCTTTGATTACAACCAATAACCTCCCTCTCTCTGTCTGTCTCTCTCTCTCTCTCTGTCTGTCTGTCTGTCTGTCTGTCTCTCTCTCTCTCTCTCTCTCTCTCTCTCTCTCATTCCTGTTAAGGTAATTGCTTCTCACCCCCACTTCCCATTGGGGCTGAACTTGGACTTAGAAGGCTCCAGGAGTGTCACTATTCATCTCAGCAAATTCAAAAACTATGGATTAAACACTAATCTCAGTCGATTTCGGTCATTTTTACATGTCACCCACTTCCCACTTCCGCCTTCCCACCCCCTTCTCACCCCCTCCCCATTGGGGCTGAAGTTGGACTTAGAAGGCTCCAGGAGTGTCACTATTCTTCTCAGTAACCTCGAACACTGGATTAAACACTAAAATCTGTTGTTTTCAGTTATTTTTACATGTCACACCCTTCCCACCCCTTCTCAACTCCCTTCCTATCAGGGCTGAATTTAGACTTGAAAGACATCAGTGTCACTATTCTTCTCAACGACATCAGAAACTATGGATTAGAGACTAATATCTGTCTTTTTTTTATTATTCATACATATTAGCCCTTTCTCAACCACTTCTCAAACCCCCCTCCTATCAAGGATAAACTTCAACTTGAAGGGTACGTGGAGTGTCATTAGTCATCTTAGCGACCACGAAAACTATGGATTGTACACTAATATATGTTGCATTCAATTAATTTTACATGTCCCACCCTTCCCAACCCCATCTCACCCCCTCCCTACTGGGGCTGAACTTGGACTTGAAGGGCATCGAGAGTCCCTATTCTTCTCAGCAACCTCGAAAACTGTGGATTAGACACTAATAATTGTGGTTTTTTGGTTATTTTTACATGTCACCTCCTTCCACCCCCTTCTCACTCCCCTTCCTATTGGAGTTACGGCTTGATAACTATTTTTATGTCATGTAATTAGCACCAATAGCCTACGTTTCAAATTTGAACCAAACGGCCCAAAAATAAGAAAGATGCATTCTAGGGATGGTGGGTGTGAGGTTTAGACGTATTTATATCGAAGGTAGATGCCAGAGAAAGGATCGGAGTTTTTGAGGGGAAATGAAATGGAGTCTTATGGAAATTTTTTTATGAGTATACTTTTGAAGAGTTAATGGGCGTCAAACAGATTATTTTAGGGGTTATGGTTTTCAGGGAGCGTGTGCTACAAGGAGCTAGCTTTTAGTGGGTTTAGCCAATGGATTCTGAAACTTGTATATGAGCGAGTTTACTCAGGAAGGAGAGAGAGCAATAACGTAACGTGGATGGAAATTGAGCTAAAGTTAATGACACAAGTTGAAGGCGTTTATGTAGAGCTTGTAAAATTTTAGAATGGAGTTATGCATATTGCAGGTGATATTTGTGGGCTTACGGAAGTAGAAAGAGGGAATAGAAATAGTGAATGGTAGGATGAGGAAAGGAAAAAGGAGATATTTTCAGGCGTCATTTCAAGACCGAAGGAAGGATAATATTCAGGAGTTCACGAAGATGGACAAGGTAGTGAAGAAGAGGCCAAAAGAAAAAAAGAAGGTATAGAATGAAAATTGGGACAGAAGGTGAACAAGGACACCAGAGAGCGCATGACGTTGTATTATCAAAGCGAAAAATGTGCCGAGAGAGGCGTCTGTGACAACGGATCTCAAGATAAGACATGATAATGGAGAGGTGCTGCCTAAAGTGGTGCTTTTGTGAGCTGATGGAGCATTTTAAGGATTTCTTGATGGTGGAAGATGAAAGAGAAGCAGAGCCTAATGCAGCGAGAATGGAAGCAGTTAGTTAATTGGAAGAAAAATTGGAAGACATAAGGCGTTGATGGAATTAGAAAGTGAAATACTGCAGTGCTGTATGAGGATGTGGTTAATGGGTAAGCAGGTATCATCAATAATTCTTAAGGGCATCATGAAATTTTATGTCCGAATGACAGAGAGATAAAAAAAGGGGGTGGGGGCGGGGGTGTGGAGAATAAAAGGAGACAAAGAGTTAGAGTGATACTAATTTATTTTCATATACAGGGGAAGGTGAACGGCAGGATTTACATCAAGAGGGTAAGACAGGCCAAATATGGTTTGATGGAAGGCACAGTGTGAGTTTATACGCGAAAGAGAACTTAAACTAAGTGTCTGTTATACAGACATACATATATACTATATAGATATATTATAATATATATATATATTAGATATTTATATATCTATATGTATAAAATATAATATAAGACTATATATATATATATATTATATATATATAGATATATATATATATATATATATATATATATATATGATATATAGATATAGATATATATATATATATATATATATATATATATATATGTATAAAATATAGTATATAGATATATATTAAAAATTATATATATATATATATATATATCATATATATGATATATATATATATATATATATAGATATATATATACTTATAATATATATATATTAATATATATATTATACAAATGATGCCAAGGAGGAAAATGAAAAGACGAGAATTGACAACATCTTGGCAATTTTAGTCTTTTCTTTTTCCTCCTTGGCATAATTTATATATATAGATATATATATATATATATATATATATATATATATATATATATATATATATATATATATAAAAATGTGTGTGTGCATTCTGATAGTAATAAAAACAGTGCAAACGAAAATGTATATATGCTGAACGCTCAACTTGTTGCATTTATAAAATGCAACTCAGGTATCATCAATAATTTTTCAGGAAATACGAAACTTTCCGACATAAAACGATATAAAATAAGCACGTCAGTTGTTTCAATCAAACATTTTCAATGTTAAAATGTCAAAGCAGCTCTGACGGTATATGAGAATTAATCCTGATTTCAAATGTCACCGATAAACAAGAAAAGCACAATTGAATTATTGTCCTTGACTTGGATGAAGGAACTAAATAAATATTTGTATAATAAAAAAATCCCTCAAAACAATTTTTTTTTTTTTTTTTTTTCGTTGAAGCTTATAGGAGATACATCATTAATTATGCCATCTTCTTGCCAATATACATCCATGTCTTTGGAAAAGCTTTTGCCAAAATTCACACGTAGCATTTTCTGCAATGCTGTTAACTAAGATTAAAAAAAAGTAAAACAAGTCATGATCTAACCTCAAGCTTCCTCAGGGCTCGTACTAAAATTTATGGCCAAATAGCGTTTTGTTTCACCAACGAAAATTAAAATAAATACGCTATATTTTATTAGAAATAATTGTCCTCTACTGTTTAGCTTAACATGCACATTATTTATTATTTACATTGTCATTCGAGTAGATAAATCATAAATATCCTATCCTTAAATTCCTGTATCTTTAACACAGCACGAAACACCCTTTTCAGAGCTTTTTAGGCTTTTCTATAGGGCTTTCCTACCCCCACCAAGAACACCAACAGCAAGAACAACAACAACAATAACAACAACAACAACTACAACAACAGCAAAGTAGTTTGTAGTCGTATTCCTTGGCTGAAGGAAGGGTGAGGTTGTAAAAGGAAGAGACGAATTTAATAATTAAACACAGAAACTAAATTTCAGGCTCCGCTTCATGTAGAATGGAAGTTTAGTACTGTTAGGAATAACGAAAGGAAGAAGGAACTCTGTGTCTTAACAGCAAAGGGAGATAAACCATCGCAGAGCTGGACACTCTAAGTATTATTTGTGGAAAGGTGGTCTGACAAGGGATACATAGAACTCAATGAATTGTAAGTTTGTTTGTTCGTTTGTTCGTTTGTTTGTTTGGTGTTTTTACGTTGCACGGAACCAGTGGTTATTCAGTAACGGGACCAACGGCTTTACGTGACTTCCGAACCACGTCGAGAGTGAACTGCTATCACTTGTAATACGCATATCTAACCTCTTAGTGGAATGCCCGATAATCGAACTCGCTGTCACCAAGTGGCAGGTCAAGACCATACCGATCACGCCACTGAGGCTTAATGAATTCTAAGTGCTCAATATTTTAAGGTTGCTAAAAAGGAAAATGACACTTTTCTTAGAAGAAAATTCAGTCCCAGCTTCAGATGAAAACACGATAACCACGAAATAAAATCAGTCAAATTTCAAGGAGACCCAGGTTGGAATATACTGATTGATCCACATCTAAATTTGGAAACGACTTAACAAGTTAAACCGTGATTATATTGGAATTCCTGCACATATTGTCTTCCATCATCACTTACTCGGGAAGTAAGCCTCACAAACTACTTTGTAATTGTTTTTGTTGTAGAGTTAGAAAGGACTATGAAAGAGTCTAAAAACTTCTGAAAAAGGTGTTTCGCGTCGAGTTAAAGATACTGGAATTTCAAGATAGGATATTCATGGTTTATTTATTAGAATTAAATTGTAAAAAAATAAATATTGTACACGTTAAACAGTACAGAAAATTATTTCTAATAAAGTATGGCATATTTATTTCAATTTTCGTTGGTGAAACAAGGCTCTATTTAACCTTAGATTTTAGCAAGTTTTGATTGACGTTAAGTTACGAATATAAGTTTGAAACTTATGCGTGAGGGGAAAATCTTGCACGCATCCCGAGTAAGCTGGAGGTCGGATCACGCCTTGTTTATATTGAAAGTTTCTTTTGTTTAAGTCTCGTTAAGGAAACTGCATGTGAAAAGCTGAAGAACTTACTTGATTTTCTGAACTAACTTAATCAGACTAATGTACTTCAGTTGCATTCGCATATTTTCTTCTCGCACCTTATTACTTGTGTATACCAGTGTACCTGTGAGCATAAAGTGACGGCCAGGTATTTAAAACCTTTTTAACGTAATCATATTTATATTAGGTCAGGTACATTACATTGCTCTGTTAATTTGGTTAAGCCTGGGGTATTTAAAAGTGGCGTTCATTACTGTACATTATTACAAAATGATAAATATTTGGATGAAAATAAATATACAGAAACACATAACGTTTATATTGCAAAATAAAGATAAACAAGAAATAATGCATTTGGTGCGTCATCACATATTTCATCATTTACGTAGAGAAAAGAAATGAAGAACTACAACTCTAAAAGAAGAAAGTCAATACTGAAGGTGAACGAAAAAAGTGACCCCGTCACATGACAGCGCAGCCCATTTCTCGACCATTGGCTAAGCAATTGAAAATTCCTCGGAAATCGACTATCGACCTAGAGGAAATTATAGGCCTCCCTTTTCTCTAGTCAGGTAGACCTTTAATGACTATAGGCCTACTTCCCAAGAATTCGAACATCGACCTTCCATAAATTATGTGCGGGCCCCCATTTTTCTTGTGGTGGAAGCCTTCAATACTTTTAGGCCTAGAGTTCTCCTCGCTGGAATACTTGTAAAGCCGTTATTGCACGGAATGCGAGTATTATGTCGTTTTCCTACTTGAATAACCATGACTGACGTTAAAGGTGTCTCGAGGTAAATCATAGAAATCGTATCTCTGATATCTTCTCTCAATCGTGCATTAAAACAGACTGACACGTTAACTGATTCCTAAGGAAAAGGGATTTCGTTTCAGAAGATTTAGTAGCAACCCAGCTTCCTCAGATTAGTTTTTACCTAATTTTGAAGTGCTTGAAATTTAACCTCTCGGACCGTTGGGGATGCACCATAGGCCTATTACAAAGGGAATTATTTAAACTCTCAACTTTTAGTTTTTTGGAGACGTAGAAAGACTAATAATTGATCCTCGGTTTCACTATATACAATCAACTATAATCCTCGGTAGCTTTTCAAAGATGAGAATCTTTATTTTAAATTGTTAACAAGTTATTAGACCATCAGACTGTCGTAAGAGCAGTTCTTCCACACCATTCTTCCTTAATTTTACAATGAGCCTACCCATCCATTATGTTCTTCATGGGGAGTAAATTTTTTTAGCCGGGCTTACAGAGGCCCGTCCAGTTAAACTTAGTAAATACAAGATAAGGAAAAAATAATAAGATGTGAGATATCTGAGGAAGTTTAGTTGATGGAAAAAATCGACAAATAATCAAAATGAAAAATATTGGAGCAATACTTTGAATATTTATGCTTATAGCGTGATAAATATTTAGTTCATTTACAAATTTGGTGGGTGATAAACCAATAATAAGCCTTCATTGTAGACGCTGAAATGCTATACGAAAATTGGGTTATTTCCCAAAAACTAATTTCCTGTCAAAAGGGTAAATTATCGAATATAACTGTCATGACACTTATTTGAATAGATATATTACTGAATGTGTTTTTTTAATGCAGCCTCCACCGTTACAGGATATACAGGATAGTCTCAAGACGCGATATTAAAAGTAAGGGTATTCAACTTGTATTACTTATAACCCATGATTTTGGATCCAAGCTGCACCTTCGCGTTTTATTGTTTTCGTTATAACTTTTGTAAATTTCTGTAAAATCTTAAAATTTTCGTTTATAGGTGTGTCATCATTAGCGTAATATCACATCAATATAAAGTATAGATGAAAGACTAGATTCTGATGACCATATAGTGATATTTTCCCTTGTATTCAGGATATTATTAAATATGTGTGTGTGTGTAAAGGAAATGTTAAATCTTTTTAAACTGAGATATTAGATAACACTAAATAGTAAGTTGCAATGAAGATTTTGGCATCTGAGTAAACATACCTACGTATACTTTACATCTTAATGCTCATAATTATCAAGCAAGCTTGACTAAAGTTATATATCTGACAAGAAGCTGAGATTTTAATTATGGCGAAAACGAGCAGTGAAGAATAAAAAAAAATGACAGGATGCCAAATATAATAGAAAAAAGAAAAAGAAAAGATGGATTTAAAGTTCTACAGATTTTCTCTTTCCCTCTATTGGCAAGCGTTGTAATTCTTTCTTCTGTTTTTCCTACTTCCTATAACCTGTCTACCTTTGAGAGGCGACATTCATCCCTTCGTTTCCTTCTCGTTTTCTTTGGATCTAGGCCGAGATAGAGATTTGAAACTGGCCATTACCTTGTCAAATAACAAGGTGTGGTCCGACCTCCAGTTTACTTGGGGGTGCGTGATAAAACCTACGATCAAATAGCGCATTTTTTTCACTAGGGAAAATTGAAATAAATATGCAGTATTTTATCAGAAATAATTGTCCTGAACTGTTCAACATGCACATTATATATATATATTATATTATATATATAATATATATATATATATATATATATATATATATATCTATATATATATATATACTATATATATATATATATATTTCCGTTCTAATAAATAAATCATAAATATCCTATTCCTGTATCTTTAACTCAACTTAAAACACCCTTTTCAGACCTTTTTAGGCGTCATCATAGGGTTTTCCTACTCCCAAACAAGAACAACAACAACAAGGTAGTTTCTAGGTTTACTCTCTGAGCAAGCGAAAATAGAGCATTTCAACTGAGGTACACGTATGTGAAAAAAAAAATGATAAGGAAATAAGGCAATATCAGACAGAGATGAATCTAGAACAAATAAATAATTTCAAAATGCTAATGCTATAAGAACGAAATACTGGAACTCGCTTGAAATCTCGCTAAGCTTCAATATAACTACCAGAATGACTATTTCACGCTTTTGTGTTAAACAATAAAATCGCTGTAAAAATCCTATCAGACCTTAAGACTTTAAGCCACACTCGATATTTTTTTTTATTCATTTATTTATTTATATATTTAATTAATTTTTTTGACGGGGTTGTTGAGGAGTTGCTGGGTTGTTGGTAGAAGACAAGATTTTAAATCTGCATTTTATCGAAAATTCTTCTCAGTATTCACAGTAAAAAACGTCTTATTTATGCTATAAGATTACTTAAAATGATGATTTCAGGCACATTTTCCATTGGTCAATTCTTTTATGGAATTCGATGAGATATACCTGATACAGCCCACCTCAAAAACATCGTTATTCACAACTTATTCCAAGATATTCTGATATGACGACTCATATTATCAACAGTAACGTTTTTCTATTTTTCACAACTGATATTCTTTGGCAACCTGCTTTACAGCGTTTTTCACTATCTTTTATTCCGTTTGTCATTCTTCTTTAACACAGATATTCTATGGATGATTTAAAATGGAATTTTTCTTTCAATTCTAACAAGTTTATTATAGATTTCGGTAATATAGCTATTCGTTTTTCAATTTCTTTTATTCCCTTTTTCCTTCTTTTTTAACACAGATATTCTATGGATGATATAAAAAAGAATGTTTCTCTCAATTCTACCGTTTATTATAGATTTCGGAAACATAGCTAGTCTTGATCTCCATTAAAATAGCAATTCTCCTTCAATTTTACGCGCTCCTTACAATATCTTCGGCTCTAGTTTTATTACGGTTTATTCTAAATAATTCTCTACTAGATACAACTTTTTAACTCAACAGACCTTCCAAAGTGGAAATTCTCTTGACACTTTGCACCAGATCGGGTCCCTCACCTCCGCATCGCCCCTAAAGATGCAGACACGAAGTTTTTTACCCAACTTTGTGAACTAACATGATTTTGTTGATGGGGGGAACCTCGATTAAATGTTTACTTTCGAACAACGTCACTCCACATTTCTCGTTATTGGAAAGAGAGAGAGAGAGAGAGAGAGAGAGAGAGAGAGAGAGAGAGAGACGCGGGCTGCCATTTAGATGAGAGACAGGATTAATTTTTACTATTCCTTGATTTAGATTTTGGGCTCATTATCGATTTAAGCCTGTCCTTTACGAATGCAATATTCTTCTATTGATCTGTACGATGAATTAAATAGCTGGTAGGTTTCGATTACCACGTCACAGCAGCACGGCTGGATAAATGCACTGGTTCAACAGGAGCTTCATCCCAGAATGAAGCCACTTCAGTTATATATATATATATATATATATATATATATATATAATATATATACAATATTATATATATGTGTGTGTGTGTGTGTGTGTGTGTGTGTGTATGTAGTTATGTATGTATGCATGTATGTACGTATGTATGGATATATAGGTACATACTATATATATTTATACTAACACAGATACACAGACACACACACACATAATATATATTATATATATATTATATTATATATATATATATATATATATATTATATTATATATATATATATATATTTCTATGGCTATGAGCCTAGACTTAATTCAGAATGCAATCAGCATATAAAGATTTAACGTTGAAAGATTCACGTATCAACCAGAATATGAGCTGAGAGAGGAGAGACACTGAATTAGCCTAAGTCAATGAAAAGAAAACATTAACCATTTTAATTACTCATACTAAAGATACTTCTAGCACACAATGCAAAGCTTATCACAGGCAAAATGAATACTACCAAAACCAACACTAATCCAATATATATATATATATATATTATATATATATATATATATATATATATATATATATATATATGTATGAATTTTGAGTTCACAGAAACGTCTGTAAACTTATGAGAAAAAGTTATCTTTTCTACTTCCTTAAATCTCCTTCATTAAATGAAATAAAGAAAAAACTAGTCCTTTTGCTGAGCTAGTTATATGGATGGTGTCTATGATTCAGTATTTAAACTTTCTCATTCCTTCTCCACTCTCCCGTAATTATTATACAGTGGAGAAAATGGCAATTAGAAACTCATCTAGAAATACGAGAGGAAGCTGGATAAGTGAGTGATACCAAATCAGTCCGGAAGAAAACGTATATATGTATGTATGTATGGTTGGATGGATGTATATATGTTTAAATTTTTAAGAGAAATATAAATAGAGAGCTACATGAAAAACTATTACTTCGCATTTTTGAGATGGTGCAAGAAATCTCTTCCCATTGGTCCTAGAAATGACTAATTTTAGTCCAAGTCAATGACCTTTGACTGATCACTTCGAGCCCTCTTTGAGACGATATTGTATGATTTAAAGAAAAAAAAACGTAAAAATGCTAAACTATTTCCAAAGTAGATTTGATGAAAATATGTTTACATGCATGAGAGTTTATATGTATTGGATACCTTACAAAAACGAGTTCAATTCTCGAATTATTATTATTCTCAAACAAGTGTTTAGACGGAACCGAAACTTACCGTTACCAATGACCATTTCAAGCCCTGCGATGCATTGGTTTTCTTAAATATCTTTTTAAATATCAACTGTATCTTCCTAAAAATTTGGCACAACATGTTTTACACCTTCCGCTAATATATGACAATATAATCAAGTACCCTGAATTAATAATTAAGACACTTTATTTGGAAAATTTTCAATTTCCTCAGTATTAGTTGTAAATATACGAACACCTGTCGTTGGCTTAGCCAAAGATAACGTTAGGGAAGAAGCCCTGCCCCACCATATGTTTTCTTTACGTTTTAAAATGTACACGAACTACCATTTATTACGG
>NC_087207.1:31807461-31809961 GCF_015104395.2 Macrobrachium nipponense | reverse complement strand
CGAAAGTAGTGAATGTATGAAAAAGAGAACATTGGTTTTCTGTATATGGAAAATTTGTATTCTTTCGTGCGTCTAATTATCAAAATATCAAGAAAAGGAATATCTGTGTGTGTGTGTGTCCTCCAACCATTACTTCAGCCCCACTTCTAAGAGAGAATGCAGGCAGGAGACTTCAGAAGACGAAATCTCCTTGCCGTTGAACGAAACCGTCACTCCGTAAGGAGGCAGATCCTGGAATTACGGACCTGTCCTTACCTTACAGACCTTACAGTTCGTTCGGGTTGCCCCAGGTCCCTCAGTGTGAGGCGCCTCTAATGTCTACCAGAGAGTTGCTAGTACATCTTCCGGTACATTTTGCATCTTCCAATCTTGGATGGTCTGGGATGCAGTTTAGATATTGTCGAGCTTATTCTTAAACACATCTACGCTCACTCCTGATATATTCCTCAGATGAGCTGGCAACGCATTGAATAGACGCTGCATTATCGATGCTGGTGCGTAGTGGATTAATGTCCTGTGTGCTTTCCTTATTTTTCCTGGTATAGTTTTGGGCACTATTAATCTACCTCTGCTTGCTCTTTCTGATATTTTTAGTTCCATGATATTTTCTGTTATTCCTTCTATCTGTTTCCATGCCTGAATTATCATGTAGCGTTCTTCTCCTTTCTAGACTATATAATTTTAAGGATGTAGTCTTTCCCAGTAGTCTTAGGTCCTTAACTTCTTCTATTCTAGCTGTAAAGGACCTTTGTCACTCTCTATTTGTGCAATATCCTTTTGATAGTGTGGGTACCATATCATATTGCAATATTCAAGTGGACTACTACGAACATATTTTTATAAAGCATAATCATGTGTTCAGCTTTTCTTGTTTTGAAGTGCCGTAACAACATTCCCATTTTTGCTTTACATTTTGCCAACAGAATTGCTATTTGATCATTGCATAACATGTTCCTATTCATCATCACACCAAGGTCTTTAACTGCTTCCTTATTTGTGATTGTCTCATTATTAGGTCCCCTATATGCATATAGCTTTCCTTCTCTGTCTCCATAATTTATTGATTCAAATTTATCAGAGTTAAATACCATCCTATTTACCTCTGCCCAATCATATACTTTGTTAAGGTCTCTTTGTAGAGCGTTTACCTATCTTCATCAGCAAGTAATTTCTACTTATTCTTGTGTCATCAGCGAAACTACTCACTACCGAATCCTTAACATTACTGTCTATGTCTTCAATCATAATAACAAACAATATTGCAGCTAGCACCGTACCTTGTGGCACACCGGATATTACCTTGGTTTCATCCGATTTCTCATCGTTTGCAATAACTATCTGTTTTCTGTTGTGTCAAAATTCTTTTAACCATCTTCCTACTTTATCTACGATATTGTGTTTTCTAATTTTCTTTGCTAATATATTATGGTCTACTTTGTCAAAAGCTTTTTGCAAAGTCTAGATAAATAAACCACATCTGTTTCATTTCCGCTTTTCATATTTTTGAATGTTTCTCACGGTGGACTAACAGTTGGGTTTGTGTACTTTTCCGGGTACGAAACTGTGTTGTCCTATATTAAACAAATTATTTTTATTAAATGTTTCATAATATTTTTCTTCATTACCCTTTCATACACTTTCAATAATGTGATGTTAGACTCACAGGCCTATAATTACTTGCCTCTAGTCTTGATCCACTTTTGAAAGTAGGGTGATATATGCTAATTTGTGCTCATCATAAATCTTGCCTGTATCTACACTTTGTCTTAATAATATTGCAAGTGGCTTTGCGATAGAATGAACTACTTTCTTTAACAAAATAGCAGGGACTCCATCCGGCCCTGCAGCAGCTCCATTTTTAATTTCATTAATTGCCTGCACAATATCAGCTTCATTAATTTCATGTCAGCTAAATATTCACATTTTTCTTCCCTTACTTCTATATCATTATCTTCATTATCTATTCTATAGGTGGAATTACTCTATATCGTTCTGCCAGTATGTTGCAAATTTCCTTTTTTTCATTCGTTAATCCTCCCTTCAATTCTCAGAGGGTATTTCTATTCTTATTCTTCTTTATTATCTTCTTCGCTATGAGTATAATAGTTTGGGGTTTTGCTTGATATTTAATAGGGTTTTTTCGGGTTTTTTTCTTCCAAGTCCCGTTTTTCATTTTCTTTTTATTGTATAATCTTTTGTTCTGCATTTTCTATCTTACTTTTTAGTTTTCTATAACTTTCCATGCATTTTTTTCTTTTGCAAGACCTTTTTTCCACTTTCTGATTTTCTGGAACAAGATCTTCTGTCTCTTTGGGTATGCATGAATGATGTTTTACTTTTCTTCTTCGGTATATATTTTTCCACTATTTTCTCCAAATATTTTTATATAATATCTCCGTATTTACCCTTATGTCCATCACTTACGAAACAAAATGTTATCCCAATCTTTGTTTAATTCTTCATTAATTTCTCACCATTTTATATTTTTACTGTAGAAGTT
>NC_087207.1:31797461-31802461 GCF_015104395.2 Macrobrachium nipponense | reverse complement strand
TATTCTGTATGGCCTCCATCTGACTGTACCACAGCCTGCATTCTTGAGGGGTATGATTTCAGCAAATTGCAAAAAGGCTGAGACTCAAACTCAATTTCCCTGAGCATTTCGGTCACCTCTCTTCGCAGGTCGTCGAGGCTTAGTATACCATCATTGTTCACTGTGCATGCTTCAACACGTTCCTTTAAGATACTACCAATGTTTTCACACACATTAAGGTCAGGGGATCTACCTGAAAATTCACTTGATGAGAAGACATCAGTACCGCTGTTTCGAAGCAGCTCCTGTGTCTGAAGAGCCTTGAAACATGGTGCTTTATCATACAAAGATGTGACTTCTTCAACAGATAACACATTTTCAGATCTTTGAGAAAAGGAAATACTCCACCAGTAAGCACAGTTTCTCTGAAGTATTCGCCATTCCATGACTGTCCTTTTTCTTTGATGATCCACATTAAACGTTTGGCTGTGAAACAGTGAAAAATTCCCAAACATTCAGGATATTTCACAACTTGGCGATAGCGCATGTCATCGCTGTTATTATCTAACTTTACAGCCCAAATGATGTCATTTTTATGATTTGGCTTCCTGACTGTGTAAATGAAGAATTCATCTGACCCGGCAACATGGAGAAACTCAGCTTCATCCCAATCTTTAAGAAATGAACCACAAAACCATGCACGATCTTCTCTTTGTTGCTGAGTGATGTTGGGCTTGCTGATAACATCAAATGGCTTGATACCAGGTTTTTTCAACTCACGATATACAGCACTATAACTTATCTTCTTTCCCCTTTTTCTTTCTAGTTCAAGCGCCAATTTACATAAAGACTCTCTTGGTCTACCCACTGCCTCAGCTATGATGCCTTTTGACTCCTGAGAAAGGACTTCAGGCCTTCCAAGATTCTCATATGGATTTTTGTTCCAGTTTCTTTTAACAAAGGATTCCTCTTTTTTAATGTATTTGCTATCAAAGAACGTGAAATGAAGGATGCGCCAGCATCCCTGGCCTCTCTGAAGGTTATAGCCCGTATTCAGTCAATCCATCTGATTTCCTCCGAGTTGTTAGCCATGGCTGTATCTAACTCCGTCACACAGTCTGAAAATGCAAGAAATGTAAAATGAAAAATAGCTTAATAGAAACTTAAGATAATGTTCTTGGAGATAGGCTATAGCAGAATACTTCACAACTTTCCATTTGTTCTGTGGAGGGGGGGAACTCTAATTTCGAAACACCTGAAATATATTATATAATATATATATATATATATCTAATATATATTTATTATATATATATAGTTATATATATATTATAATAATATATATATAATATATATAAATGCTTGTGGTTTTATTTGTTTATATATGATTGTTGGGGGCCGGTGATCGACCAAACAAGTGGCCGCGATCGACTTGTAGACCGACACCAAACTGACAACAGACTGACAACAGTAACCCATTAATCGGAATCTCTTCAAGAAATACCGGCAAAAACATCCAAACATCCGATGACAACGGCACCAGATCCTCGTAAACAGAGAACTAATCCCAAACTCAGCTGTCCATTAACACCCGACCTCAATACTTCCTTCCCTTTGTACTCTCTTTTTCCTACGCCCTTATCCCTCATCCCTTATCCCCTATCTCTTACTCAACAGATTCCTGTGGCAATATGTGGATCATATCAGGAGAGAAACAAATATACCTACATGTGAATCATTTTCCCTCAGCATCTCCAACTTCGAAAACTTTCGGTGAACAGCTGTTAACCAGTTGTTACCCAACGTGAATACTCAGTTTTTAACTCCAATAGCGATAGGTACTGATTTAAGCATTCTTCACTACACACACACACACACACACACACACACACACACACATATATATATATAATATATATATATATATATATATATATATATATATATATATATATATATATTAAACTATTTCAGTTTTATGATTTTTTCGCTTTAATAACTAATATTTAATACGTGAATTTTGTTTTAGTCTTGAAAATTTGGAAAATAAAAGAAAATGCCCCAAGTTTGGGGCTTTTTTCCCATCCTAATATATATATAATATATCCCTATTATATATATATCCCTATATATATATATAAATAATATATAGATATATTATATATAGATATATAGGGGTTTCTGAGGGTTAATGACTGAATATTTTCAGGAAGAAATGGGCTCATGGCTTTTCCAAACGGACGGGCACACACGATGGAACTTGATATATATATATTTGCAAAGCCCCAGTTAGGAACATTTCGGCGTTGTGTGTATTTCAGAGGTATGTGCGCGCACGAGGCAATTAAGACATAGAAAGCCTACGCATGCAAATCCTGTCTACAAAAACATTTGCTTTAGCACTATTATAATATTGTGCTGTTGCTCGACTTGATTTTGCCAAGAAGCTGTTACTACTAATAATAATGATAATCTTACTATAATGGGCGTTATGTCTGTCCGTCCGTCTGTCATTCAATCACGGCCAAACGGCTGGTCCTATGGGCATGAAACTTAGCAGGGTTATAGTGGTGACTCGTAAGATGGTTTATAATGGGATTTCATCCTACCTCCCCTACCCTACAAACCCCTTAATGGGCGTTATGTCTCCGTCCCTTTCAAGGGACAGGTGGAAAACCGTAACCAAAAATACAAGCAAAACACTAGCCTGCACATCAACCGTCGAAGTGACTCCTGGCGTTAAAAAGGACAATCTTACTATAATGGGCGTTATGTCTGCTATAGTAGATTCACATCAACCGTGCATTTGATGTCTAGGCCAGTACCTTACGACGCTCCTGACTGGCTGTTGATAAGCCAATGACAGGGCTGGAAACTCTCAAGTCTCTCTCGAGAGTTCACATGCGTAGGAATATACATCCTGCCTATGTGAACTCTCGAGAGAGACTGAGAGTTTCCAGCCCTGTCATTGGCTTATCAACAGCCAATCACGAGCGTCGTAAGGGACCGGTCTAGACGTCAAATGCACGGTTGGTGTGAATCTACTATAGTAATGTTATTTTTGATAAAACTTCTAGTCTTACCACTTCCCCGACTACAGAATATCCTCATCTGGATACTTGCGAGAGGGAACTCGCGAAATGGCTTTCGCTGGACCTCAGGTGGTGGAGGAGGAAATTATGGAAATTGCCGCGAATTCGATTCCCCGAATAATGTCTCGGTTAAGGGGAAAGTCGCCAGAGAAAAGATAAGGAAGAGGCAAAAAGGAAGAGGGACATAAATCAGCGAGAAAAAGGGAGGGATGGCAGGCTTGAGAGGGGAGTCGAAGTGTGGATAAGACGTAGTATAAAGACGAATTGGATAGGGGTCACAACTAACTTTTCTCGCCGAGGAAAAAATTACTATGCATTTAGTAGTTCATAGGCTTTCTGCTTTCATTTTTTGAAGGCACATAGTCTTGGAAATGTGTTGTTATCTTAAGATTTCATATATATATATAGATACATATATATATATATATATATATATATTATATATATATATATATATATATATATATATATACTATATTTTATGTATATATATATATATATATATATATATATATATATAATATAAAATATATATATATATATATATATATATATATATATATATATATAATATATATCTATATATATATATATGATTACAATCCCCAGTTGATGTATGTTAACTAAGCGAATACCACAGGAAAATGATAGGCAGAAGCGCTTTCGTCTTTACTAAGACATTGCCAAGGAACGAATGGAACTACAATTGGAAAGAAAGTTATCAGGTACACAAAAAGATCAAGAATAAAAGATAATTATTTATTGTCAACAGGGTAAAAATCAAGGGAGTTATCGAGGATTACCTGATATCACACGGTCACAACTTAAACATAGATTTGAGCAACAAATTAATATAATCAGTTTTACATGTTTTGGACTATAGGGATATATTGTAGTTTCTGTTAGGGTTAAATCTATGTTTAAGTTTGTGACCGTGTGATATCCGATAATCCTGGATTATCCCTTTGATTTTTACCCTTTTGGCAATTAACCATCTGCTATTCTTGATCTTTTTGTTTACCCGATAACATTCTTTGCAACCGTATTTCATATATATATATATATATAGAGTATATATATATATATATATATATAGATATATATATATATATATATATACAAGCCATTTTAATATGCATTATTTGAGGATCCTATACCAATCAATTTTTATGCATGATTAAACGGAACATACCTAAACTGCTGTTGTCAGACTAACAAACAATTCAGACAAGTAATATACACTGAGTTCATTAGCATGACGGCATTGCAAAAGCAGGGCTGTATGATGAAATGAATACTTTATTGTCCTTAGCAAATTAGAACGGCGAGGAGGTAAGAATTCAGGGTAAACATTTCTTTTATTTTGCGCAACAAAGCCCAGACTCTCAAACGATTGGATAATTAAGGAAACAATTTCGCTTTTGGAAGACTTCTCGTGACAATACCATGACTCTGGAGTGCCTTTCCTCAAGTATAATGAACTCGTATGTCCTCCGAGAGGAGTATAATGAACTCATTTCTGTATAATGAATAGCAAAATATTGGATGCCTGACGGGTACCTACCATATCCACAGGGAATTTGAGCGACGATGAAGGATGGCGCGAAGGATATTGTGAAGGACCCAGGTCATATTGAATAAAATGGATGCGTTTCCAAGGACCGGAATAATCAGCGGTTTTCTCATTACGGTTTTAGATTTCTAAACATTCTGTCCAATTCTTTCTGAAAATAATTAGTTCATTAATCTGTGACAATTACAGAAATCTACCATGTGTGCACGTGCACACACACACACACACACACACACACATATATATATATATATATATATATATATATATATATATATATATATATATATATATATATATATATATATATATAAGCAGTACTATTTATGTACACATTACAGATATATATATATATA